>NC_133658.1:57296765-57493658 GCF_037893015.1 Macrotis lagotis
AAGATATTTCTATAGAGCTTTAAGATGTACTAAACACTTTCCTCATATGTCCCAGGGAGGTAGGATGGTCAGGGTACCAGGGTTTGTTTTATAATTCACTGATGAGAAAATTGGAACTCAATGACTTTATTAAGGTGGTAAAATTAGTAAGTATAGGAACTGGTACCTGAACCCAGATCTCATGATTCCAAGACGAGAGAGCTTATAGTTTGGAAGATAATAACAATAATATAGTTTAAAGGCAGCTGCAGTAGAAAAGTAAATAGAACAGCTAAGTTCAAATCCAGCCTTAGATATTTACAGCTGTGAGATCTTGGGCCTAATCCTGTTTACCTCAGTTTCCTCATCTGTTAAAGGATTTGAGGGGACACCTAGATGGAGCGGTGGATAGAGCACTGGCTTTAGAGTTAGGAAGATGGGAGTTCAAATCCAACCTCAAACACTTGATACTTAGGAGCTGTTGTTTGACCTTGGGTAAGGCACTTAACCCTAATTGCCTCGTATCCAGGGCCATCTCCAGTCGTCCTGATGCTACTGAACCCAGATAGTTCCATAGGAGAAAGTGAGGCTGGTGATTTAGCACAGACCCCCCCCCCCACTCAAATCCAATTCACCTGCTTGTCATGGCCCTGATGTTTTGTTCTCCTTTGAGAATGAAGGACAAACATCATCATCAAAAGGAGACGGCAAACTACTTTGCCAAGAAAACCTCAAATGGGGACACGGAGTCAGACCCGACTGAAACGACTCAACAAAAATAACAGCTAGCATTTTGCCAGATACTTCGGCAAGTGTTTTTCGAATATTGTCCGATTTAATCCTCACAGTAATCTGAGGAGGGCGTTCTTCTTATCGCCACGTTAGAAATGAGGAGTCTGAGGTGAACAGAAGTTAAGTAACTTGTCCAAGGTCACCTAGCTAGCAGGTATATAAGATCAAATTTTACTTCCAGTCTTCCTGATTTCAGAAGCATCATTCTATTCACTTCCTCACACACACACACACACACACACACACACACACACACACACACACACTTTCCATGTACTTTACTTACTTTTGCTTTTTTCCCTATGTATTATACTTATTTGTGCCCAAGTTTTAGCTCCCTGGTCCCCTCCCCAATATAACACAAATCACCTTCAGGACTGGGACTATCTTATTTTGGGATTTTTTTATCTTTAGTGCCAAGAGAGTCACTTGCATGTAGTGGGTGTGCCCACTAATAAATGTTTGTAAAATCTAATTGAATCAAACAAAGGCCAGAGACAGGAAAGGGGAGGGATATGCTTGGAACAGATGAGAAGTCAATTTGATGAGGTTAAGGTACAAGAGGAATCATGGGCTCCTTATAGATAGAGCTGGAAGAGGATCCAAATGTCATATGGTCTAAATTCCCTCATTTTGCAAATGAGGAAACTGAGGCAGGTTCAGAAAAGGATCTTCATAAAATCATAGATTTAGAACAGCAAGGAACATCCAGGGTAGTCAAAGTCTTCCTTTTCTATTTTTTTTTAATTTTTTTTTTTTTAGGTTTTTGCAAGGCAATGGGGTTAAGTGGCTTGCCCAAGTAGCCTTCCTATTCTAGATGAGGTCACTGACGTCTAAACAACGGCATCACTTTACCCAATAAATAGCAAAAATGAACCTTGCATCCAAGGATCTATCCTCTGCACTAGAGAAGATATGACTTCCATAGGAGCAGTTAGGTGGCACAGTGGGTAGAGCACCAGCCCTGGAATCAGGAGGACATGAGCTCAAATTCAACTTCAGTCACTTGATACTCACTAGTTATGTGAACCTTGGGCAAGTCACTTAACCCCATTGCCTCACACACAAAAAAATAAAGATATGAGCTCCAGTGATTTTACTCTCCTTAGGTTCCTGAGTAGAAAACTCTGTCTCCTGAACTTTATGAACTTTCAATGGCCTGGGATGATCCTCTCTGTCTTTGCTTTAGGCTTCCCTGTATCCCTCCAAATCTCAGTTATAATCACACCTCTTACTGAAAGCCTTTCCCAGGCCTCCTTAATGCCGTGCCTTTTATCTGAGCGTATCATCCGTTTATCCTATATGAATGTTTGTACATAGTTGTTTGCATGTCACCTCTCCTATGTTTATTTTTCTTTGCAGCCCAAGTACCTTAGCACAGCACACAGAACATAGTAGAAGTTTAATAAATGCTTGTTGAGGGGCAGGTGGATGTCTCAGTGAATAGAGCACTGACCTTGGAGTTAGGAGGACCTGAGTTCAAATCCAACCTTGGACACTTAATAATTACCTACCTGTGTGACTTTGGGCAAGTCACTTAACCCCATTGCCTTACAAAAATCAAAGAAGCAAATAAATAAATGAATGTTTGTTGACATGGTTTGACTTCAAAATCTTGTAGGATGAGACAGCAGCCAAGCTATGGAGGGGCCTTGAATATCAAGGTCAGAATTTTGGATTTATCCTGGAGGCAAATAGGGAGTCTTTTAGGGTTTCAATGAAAACTATAATAATAACCAGTACATAAATAAGACTTGCAAAGTAATTTATGGATATTACATGTCTTTATTCTCACAGTGATCCTGAGAGTAGGTACTATTATTATCTTCATTTTACAGGAGAGTAAATTGAGGCAGAATTTAAGTGACTTTGGGCCAGGGTCAAACAGCTAGTGTTTGAAGCTAAATGTCAATTTTGATCTTCCTTACTGTAAATACAGCATTCTTATTTAGGAAATTTTAGGAAGTCCTTCAGGTAAGATAGGATGGGGGAAAAGGAAGATTGAATTCATCTTTTGAATCTTTGTGGAAATTCAGATAGGAGGCAATTATCTCTTGTTCTAGGGGGGGTAGGGGTCAGTGGCAATAAAAAAGAAGGGGGAGGTCTCAGTTGCTCTCTCTTCTGCTTTCTTGGATTCCTATTTCTCATAGCTACCCCTCTCCCTTCCCCACCTCTATCATCTCGCATTCATGACCAGCATGGAAAACTCTATTTTGATAGAAGAGGAAGAAGAGGCCTTCTCCTAGGCCAACCTTGTCACCTAGGCCCCCCTCCAGGTCCCTCAGGTCTACATGGATGTAGTGATGATCAACTCCAATTAAATTCTAACTCTCTTCTGATTAGCCTCTGACTGGTTGGTCCTTGGGCTTCCTCAATTGCTGATCAATTTGAATTAGACAAGTCGCCCTGGCAGTTCCATTTCCTGGTAGAAAGGTGTCCAGAATAAAGTAGGGCCAAGTTTAAATCCTGATTATACTGTGATTGTTGTTCATCCTTCATTTTCAAAGAGGACCAATGATAGCTAAAATTGGATTTAAGTGAGGAAGAGTTTTACAGAGTCATCATTCCCATTCTTCCAGTCATCATTGTCTGGAAGCAGGATAAAAGAAATGAAGACTGACAATGGCTTGTGATGAAGAGAATGGCTTGGCAGCTTCAATGTCTGACCAAATTCTAAACATTCAGTTGCCAGCCATGACCACTGAAACAAGTTGGTCTTATCTACCCATCATTATCTCCTATATACATACACACACACACACACACACACACACACACACACACACACACACACATATGTGTGTGTATATAGATATATATATAGAGAGAGATATAGATATATATAATATTTGAATCAGTCCCTTCCTTCTTCTGGATTTTAGTTTCTTACTATGTAAAATAAGGAGCTTGGGCTAGATGAGGGTCTTTTTGTAACCTGGACCTTTTTGGCCATCAGGTGGAACCCCTTCCTAGAATATGTTTTTAAATGCATAAAGAAAAGAGAAAGGATTACAACAGAAGTCAATTATGCTGAAAAAAAAGACTTAATTTGTTTTTCTATCCAACTTCATAGACTGCCTAAAATCTCTTCACAGACCCCAGATGAAGAAACACTAAATAGATGGTTCCTAAATTCTGTTTCAGATCCAAATAGTCTGAATTCTCTCCCATAGACATTAATGAGAGATGATTGGCTGCTGGCAGATGGACTATGCTTTTCAACATTGACATAGACCATGTAAGAAAGATTCAGAGGAGGACAATTTCTACAAAGGGGATGAGGCAATCTTGGCAGTGATTTCTCAGACAGTTGAAAACTGCTTTGGCATACAGGAACCTGATGCTTCATGTCACCCCTGATCAGATTCTTATTCTGCAATTATGACTCTCCTAGTGAGGTCAAGCAAGCAGGGTCCTAGAAAATGAGGGCTGATGTTCTCTGAGGTAATATCCATCACAAAATCACAACTAATACATCTCTAGAAAGAGTTTTTAAGTTTTCAGATGAACTTTCTTCAAACAACCTTTTGAGGCAGCTGTTGCACTTGTAGTAATGGTGATACTGGTATCATTTCAATCCTGTCTGACACTTGCTGACCCTATTTGGGGTATTCTTGGCAGAAATACTGAAGTGTCTGCCGATCCCTTCTCCAGCTCATTTTATACTTGGGGAAACTGAGATTAGTCTTACTCTGAATTGCATAAGGAAGTAGCTGTCAGGAGTCAAATTTGATTGAAGAATTGACTCATGAAGACTCAAGAAGATGAGTCTTCTGGATTTCAAACCCAGTACACTATCCATTGTGCCACCTAGCTGCCATGAAGTGGGTGATGTGAGTTCTATTTTCCCTGTTGAATAGATTAAGAAAGAGAGTGGAGTTCTAAGAGATAAAATTGATCCTAAATCATCGAGCTAAAAGACAGTGGAATTAACATTCAATCTTGAATCTTCTGGTCTTCCTCAACCAAGCTTCCTCTTTAACAAAATATCTTTTACACCGAATAATATATGGTTATAAGGATGGATTTTTCAGAGAGGTAGCATGACTTAGTGAATAAAGAGCTGAATTCAGTCACCAAGAGTTGAGTAGCCATCCTTTCTATCTCTAAGAAATATTAGCTTTGTGGCCTTGGGGAAGTCATATGACTTTTTGTTTTTTAGACAACTAATTATGACCTCAATTTTGGGAGTATCATTTCACTTGGGGCTTTGATGAAATCTATGGACATTTTCTCAGAATACTGCATTTAAAAACAAAACAGAAGGCACAGGATTAGAAAAGAAAACAAAGACTTCCTTTCAATTCTAGTGCCTTTTCTCTGTTGATTAGTTTTTATATATCTCATATATATATCTTGTTTGTACTTAGTTGTTTGCATGTTGCCTGCCCCATTAGATTGTAAGCTCCTTGGGGACAGGAACTATCTTTTGCCACTTTTGGCATCCCTAGGACTTAGGACAGCATTCGAAACCTTGTAGTCACTTGCTGTTTATTGACTTACTGACTGAAAATAAGGCTAAAGATTTTCCACTCAAGTTCACAAATACACCCCAAATTTATTCAAGACCTTGAGGAACCATAGAGCCCCAGATTTCCCTGATCTAAGATCATAAATTCTAGAACAACTGCTATTCTACTAGAGCAAGGTTCTCTTCACATGCAGTTCCCTAATTCCAATGAAATCAAAGGTTGGGACAAAAACAACAAAAACAAAAAAGGGTGTTTAGGTTTTCCCACTAGAATTCAAAATGCTTTCTTTTACAAATCTTACAAAAGGTTGGGTGCAGGGATTTGCTAGAGCCAGCTCTAATGGGCTCGTTACAATTAGATGTTAAATTTTGAACATGAGCATTTATGCCTTGAAAATTGGCAAGTTCTACAAATCAGAACTTGACATTGTTTTGTTGATTGTCCAGCCTTTAAGCAGTGATTTCAGTCATTTTTCAGTTATGTTCAACTTTTCGTGACCCCCATTTGGTATTTTCTTGGCAAAGATACCAGAGTGGTTTGTCCTTTCCTTCTTCTGCTCATTTTACAGAACAGGAAACTGAGGCAAACTGAGTTAATTGTCATACCCAAGATCATACAGCTAAATATTTATGGCAATAGGAATCTTCCTGATTCCAAGTCTAACACCCTTCCCAGAATACGCTTCCTCCCCCTCCCCCCCCCCACCCCAGAGAACTGGTTGTTACAGATTTACCAGCACAACCTTGGTTATGGTTTTGTTTCCATGTTGTCCTGGAAAAAATATTAAATTTAAAGTCAGAAGAACTGGGTTCCAATCTCTACTCTCTGACCTTGGACCGTTCATTCATCAGAGTATCAGTGTCTTCATCCACAGAATATTTGACCAGATGTTCTCTAAGGTCCTTTCCAGCTCTAAGCCTATGATCCTATGAAGTGATTACATGAAAAGCCAGTAAGTCTGATTGAATTACTAGACCACTGGATTCTGACCAAAAGTGAGTTTCTTGGAAAAAAAAGAAGGACTTGGGTTTGGACCTGACTTGACCAAGTCTGGACTTTCTCTCTAAGTCCAATGCTTGTCTCCCTAAAGGTCTGTACCAAATTGCACAACTGGAACAATGGATCTTGGCATCACTTCGACTTAAGACCGATAGAAAATTGTCTTCCTGTGGATGAGCTGATCATGCCATCAAGACTCAGGGGCGCTGAGGGACCTGCAGGGGGACCTAGGTGACAAGGACTGACTTCCCTGATGGGGAATAAAGAAGGAAATGAGGGCATGACATCCTGCCTGGTCATGTGCTTCAAGACGGGATCTGAGCTTCATGACACGCAAGCCCACAATGATGCCAGATGACGAAAGTGCAACAACATCTGTCCATGCTGAAGGCCAAACACAGATGTTTCTGACCATGTCCAGTGCTGTTACCTATTACAGGACATGAACTCTGAAAAGTCCCAACCAGTTTTGGAAATCAAATGGAGACGATTTCTTTTCTCTGATTCATTTGTTGTGAAACAAAATTTAATTGAAAGTGCCCTTATTTTTTATAGAATCCTGTTTCCAGTATTTCCCAAGTTTATGTCACATCATGAGGTTATGAAGGGGGAGAGATCAAGTGGGGGAATAAGAAAATTATTCTGTTTTCAAAGCACATAACAAGTCAGAGAAATCGAATCATAGTGGGTCTATTCACCATGGTGTTCTCCAGAACACAAAGGAGGAAAAGTTGACTGGGGGACATAAACTATTCAAAAGTGGATAATGGATTGAAGCAGCCACCAGGTCTTTTGGATTATTCAGGTCTCACATATCTAGCCTGATCAGTGAAGGGAGCTAATCTCTAGGAAATCGTTTAAGAAGTCATAGCAGATATGGTGTATAGTGAAAATTGAATTTTGAAGTCAAAATATATTGATTTGAGTACTGGTTCTGAAATTAGGTATATTTATGTGTTTCTGTGGACCATTTCTCCATCCTGGACCTCAGTATCCTTAGGATCTACCATAGAGAATTGAGTCTAGGAGTTGAGTTGAGTAGACTGAGTCCATCACATATGTCAAAAACATACTGACTGTGTGACTAGGACAAATTATTTAATGTCTCGATGCATTTGGCAACTCTAAGGTTATTAGTTTCAGATGCATTGCTGATTTGCATTGGTAGGGGGAGTTTCCAAAACCAGGAATTTCCCATGCCAGTGAAATCATACGTCCTGATAACTGAAACCAAAAAACTAGAGGTTGGTCTGGGAGATCGCCAAGATCGTTTTAGATCTAATGTTTTGTGAGAGGATGAGTGTTTTATGAGCAATGGCTTTGAACCATAAAGCCTTGTCCTCAATTGAGACATTAGCCTCAGGACTAATCTCCTGATCCAAAAATTTGGGGTGCAGAAATATGCTGGAGCCAACTCAAATAGTTTCATTAAAGCCAATTGTTAAATTTTCTCTCTGACTAACTCCAGTTCCCAATGACCTTTGCCCTCTATGAATTCTTACAGCATTCTGATTTTCTGGGTTTCAAAACAGTTTCCATGAGTGATTTAACCATCCTGACCAAGAGTTTCCTCATCAATAAAATGAAATTGAATTATATGAGCTCTAAGGTCCCTTATAACTCTAAATCTCTAACCTTATGACCTTTCTTTTTCTTAATTATCTTCTCTCTAGTTAGCTAGTTTCCTATAAATCTCTTCTCCAATTCTATAGCTTGAGGCTACCCTTCCATCATGTCTTACCTCTCCAAGGAAGCCTTCTCTGATTCCCCCCAGATGCATAGATCTCTCTTGCATTTGAATTCCTGTAGTATTTACCACTGAATCATTTTGTCTTTGTCAGTCTGTCCCATACTGATGGAGCAGCTGGGTGGCTCAGTGGATATAGCACTGGGCATGGAAACAGGAAAATTCATCTTCATGGGTTCATAATATTCAACCTCATACACTAAGTAAATGACTCTAGACAAGTCGGTCAACCCTATTTGCCTCAGTATGCTCATCTATAAAAACAGAAATTTCAAACCACTCCAATATCTTTGCCAAGAAAACCCCCAAATAGAGATCATGAAGAAAAATGACTGAACATTGAAGAAAATCACACCTAAAATAAAGAACAGACTATGCCTAAAGAAGAGCAAAAATCCACTGAAGAAAAGAACTTAGGAACAAAATATATTAAATGGGAAAAGGAGGTACAAAAGCTTGCTGAAGAAAATAATTCCTTAAAAATTAAATTTCTCAACTGGAAGTTAATGACTCCATTAAGTAATTAATAAGAAAAAAATAGAACAAAATCCAAAGAATGGAAAAATAGAAAAAATTGAGATACATCATTGAAAAATCAACTAAAAATTTATATGGAGAAATAAAAAGTCAAGAATTTCCAGGGATTTAATGAAAAAAAGTGCAAAAGAAGGTGGCTTAGCCTGACCAGATCTAAAATTATATTATAAAGCATCAGTCATCAAAATTGTCTGGTATTGGCTAAGAAACAGAGTGATGGATTAGTGGAATAGACTAGGTGCAATAGCAGGAAATGATTATAGTAATCTGCTGTTTGATAAACCAAAGAGTTCAGCTATTGGGATTAAAAACTCTCTTTGATAAAAACTGTTGGGAAAATTGGAAGTTAGTATGGAAGAAACTTAGATTAGACCAACACCTCACACCATATACCAAGATAAGATCCAAATGGATACAGGATTTAGACATAAAAACAACATTGTAAGCAAACTAGAAGATTAAGGAGTAGTTTACCTGTCAGATTTATGGAAAGGGGAGCAATTTATGACCAAGGAAGAGATGGAGAACATCATTAAAAGCAAACTAGATAATTTTGATTACATTAAATTAAAAAGCTTTTGTACAGACAAAACCACTGTAACCAAGATCAAAAGAAATGTAGTAAATTGGGAAATAATTTTTACAACTAGTATTTCTGACAAAGGACTCATTTCTAAAATATGAATAGAACTGAGTCAAATTTTCAAAAAAACAAGCCATTCCCCAATTGACAGATGATCAAAGGATATGCAAAGGCAATTTAGAGATGAGGAAATCAAAGTAATCCATAGTCATTTGAAAAATTGCTCTAAATCATTACTTGTTATAGTAATGCGAATTAAAGCATCTCTGAGATGCCACCTCACACCTCTCAGACTGGCCAAAATGAACAGAAAGGACAATGATCAATGTTGGAAGGGATGTGGGAATTCTGGGACACTGCTAATACATTGATGGTGGAGCTATGAACTCATCCAACCTTTCTGAAGAGTAATTTGGAATTATGCCCAAAGGGCAACAAAATGTGCATGCCTTTTGACCCAGCAATACCACTACTGAGTCTATACCCTGAAGAGATCATGAAAAAGGGTAAAAACATCACTTGTAAAAAAATATCCATAGCAGCCCTGTTTGTGGTGGCAAAGAACTGGAAATCAAGTAAATGTCCTTCAATTTGGGGGATGGCTTAGCAAACCGTGGTATATCTATGTCATGGAACATTATTGTTCTATTAGAAACCAGGAGGGATGGGAATTCAGGGAAGCCTGGAAGGATTTGCATGAACTGATGGTGAGCGAGATAAGCAGACCAGAAAAACATTGTACATCCTAACAGCAACATGAAGGTGATCAACCTTAATGTACTTGCTCATTTCATCAGTGCAACAATCAGGCACAATTTTGAGGCATCTGTGATGGAGAATACCATCTATATCCAGAGAAAGAATTGTGGATTTTGAACAAAGACCAAAGACTATTACCTTCAATTTAGAAAAAAAGCCTGTTATCTTATTATGTAATTTTGCTATCACTTATACTTTATTTTTCTTCCTTAAGGATATGATTTCTCTGTCATCACATTCAACTGAAATCAATGTATGCCATGGAATCAATGTAAGGACTAACAGAATGCCTTCTGTGGGGGGTGGGGGGAGGGAAGCAAGAACAGGGGGAAAATTGTAAAACTCAAAATAAATAAAATCTTTCTAAGAAAAATCATCTAATTTGGATAACAAACCTAGAAGATATAATTTAAGAATTATTAGACTACCTGAAAGACATGATCAAAAAAAGTTCTTAGATATCATATTTCAAGAAATTATGAAAGAGGGATGGAGCCAAGATGGCAACAAGAAGGGATCTAGTCTTAGGAGCTCTCTGATAAAACTCATCAGCTAAGGACTCTAACTAAACTTTCAAGAGACAGAACCCACAAAGGGACCCAGTGAGGCACTTCTACTCAAGGTAACCTGGAAAAGAGCAGAAAGGCTCTGCTCCCCAGGGTCGGAGGGACGGCCTGCCAGAGGGGTGGCCCACTGGAGCCAAAGAACTTCAGCCTCCCAGAGGCAGCCCCAGGGCACTGGGAGCCTCAGCTCACAGCAGTGGGGGAGTCTCCAGAGCTGCACCCTGAGGAGCACCGGGCACAAAGTGGGGGAACAGCAGGGGACCTCTGCCAGAGCGAGTACATGGAGTGCAGCCCTCAGGGCACACAGGGAGCAGCTTGGTCTTTCTGCAGCCCAGACCCTGAAACAGAAGCAGGTGGAGCCAGCAAGCAGGAGCCCCCAGGACATGAGCCTATTGAGCTGAGGGAGGGGAGTGAAGAGAGAGACTGGAGAGTTCTTCTGTCCTCTGCCCCTGGAACAGGATTCTGGGACTCTAACCACATTCAGATCCTGATCGCAGTCTAGCCCCCCCCAATAGAACAGCAGGGCCCCCCCCACCTCAGCCCTGTGGCAGAGGGAGGTGCTTATGGTCATTCACAGACCAAGAGGGAGGACAGAGCCTCACACACTGAGACCCTTGTGGGAGTGTCCCAAAAGCTCAAGAAACACCCCAAACCAGGCCCAGGCTGGGAAAATGAGCAAGCAGAGAAACAAAAAGAAGACTATTGAGAAATATTTTGCAAATGAGCCCAAGAAGGACCAAAATACTCAGTCTGAAGATGAGGAAGCACAAGCTCCTGCATCTAAAGACTCCAAGAAAAACAGAAATTGGGCTCAGGCTATGACAGAGCTCAAAAAAGACTTTGAAAATCAAATGAGGGAGTTGGAAGAAAAACTGCGAAAAGAAAGGAGAGAGATGCAGGAAAAACATGAAAATGAAGTCAGCAGCTTAGTCAAGGAAATCCAAAAAAATGCTGAAGAAAATAGCATGCTAAAAACCAGCTTAGGTCAAATGGATAAAACAGTTCAAAAAGTTATTGAGGAGAAGAATGCTTTAAAAAGCAAAATTGGCCAGATGGAAAAAGAGATAAGAAAACTCTCTGAGGAGAACAAATCCTTCAGACAAAGAATAGAATTCAGGGAGATTGATGAATTTACCAGAAATCAGGAATCAATACTTCAAAACCAAAAAATGAGAAATCGGAAGAAAATGTGAAATATCTCATTGAAAAAACAACTGATATGGAAAACAGACTTAGGAAAGATAATTTAAAAATTATTGGAATACCTGAAAGTCATGATCAGGAAAAGAGCCTTGACATCATTTTCAAAGAATTACTACAGGAAAATTGCCCTGATATTCTAGAAGCAGAGGGCAAAATACAAATGGAGAGAATCCACCAATCCCCCAGAGAAAGAGATCCCAAAAAACCAACCCCTAGGAATATTATAGCCAAGTTCCAGAACTCCCAAGTCAAAGAGAAAATATTACAAGCAGCCAGAAGGACACAGTTCAAATATCGTGGAGCTGCAGTCAGGATCACACAGGACTTAACAGCAACTACATTGGAAGCTCGTAGGGCTTGGAATACAATATACTGGAAGGCAAAAGAGCTTAGAATGCAGCCAAAAATGAACTACCCAGCAAGGCTGAATGTCCTCTTCCAGGGAAAAAGATGGACTTTCAATGAACCAGGGGAATTGCAAAGGTTCCTTTTGGAATGGCCAGAGCTGAACAGAAGGTTTGATATTCAGATACAGGACTCAGGTGAAGCATGGAGACTGGAGGAGAGGGGGGAAATATGAGGGACTTAATGAGGATGAACTGCATGTATTCCTGCATAGAAAAATGACACTGATAACGCTCATATGAACCTTCTCAGTTAATAGAGCAGGTAGAGAGAGCTTTTATAGTTGAAACACAGGAGAAAGCTGAATTCGAAGATAAAATATGGTGTAAAAATGGAGTCAATAGGAAAAAAGGGAAATGGAATGGGAGAAAGAAAAAAAGGAGAGGGGGAATAGTCCAAGATATTTCACATAAGATTTTTTTTATTACAATGAGCTATTGCAATGATATGGAAGGGGGGAGGCAAGGGGGAATGAGGGAACCTTTGCTCTCATCAGAGATGGCTAGGAGAGGAAACAGCAAATATACTCAATGAGGTATAGACATCTGGAGTAAGAAGGAGGGGGGAGCAGGGGGAAGGGGTGGGGATGTGAATAAAGGAGGAGAGGATGGACCATGGGGGGAGAGTGGTCAGATATAACACATTTTCTTTCTTACTTCTTGCAAGGGGCTGGGATTGGAAGGCCTGCCCAGGACCATGGGACCAGGTGGATTCTGGGCCTAAGGGGTGGTATGGGGGCTCAGGGCTTCTTGGCCCCAGGACCAGGGATCTGTCTGCTGAGCCAGTCAATGACCCTACAGCAGAGTCAGAGTGAAAGGAGAGAGAAAATAGAGTACATGGTAGTGGAGAAACAAGAAAGGAGGGAGTTGCGATCAGCAATGGCAACGGTGGAAAAATATGGAAGTAACTTTTGTGATGGACTTATCATAAAGAATGTGATCCACCCATGACAGAGTTATTAGTGTTGGAACAAAGACTCAAGCACACTTTTTGTTATTATTATTTGGGGGAGGGTGCAGGGCAAATGGGGCTGGGTGACCTGCCTGGAGCCACATAGCAGGGTGATCTATGGGTGTCTGGGGCCGGATTTGGACCCAGGTGCTCCTGGCTCAAGGGCCAATGCTCTGTCTGCCACCCAGCCACCCCTACTATTATTACTATTTTATTTTATTTTGGGTCTTTTTTTTTCTTTTTGGTTTTTGCAGGGCAGTGGGGATCGGGTGGCTTGCATGAAAGAAAACTACCCCCAATATCTTAGAATCTGAGGGTACAACAGAAATTGAAAAAAAATTTACCTATAACCTCCTTAAAAATATCTCAAAATGAAATCTACCAGGAATATTATAGATGAATTCCAAAGCTCTCAGGTTAAGGAAAAAATACTGCAAGCAGTCAGAAAAAAATTCAAATTTCTTGGAGCCACAGTAGGAATTATACAAGATATAGCTAGCAGCTTCCACATTAAAGGAGTGCAGGACTTAGAATATGTTCTTCCAGAGGGCAAAGGAGCTAGAATTCCAACCAAGAATAACCTATGTAGAGGTAGCTAAGTGGTGCAGTGGATAGAGCACTGGCCCTGGAATCAAGAGAACCTGAGTTCAAATTTGACTTCAGATGCTTAATAATTACCGAGTTGTGTAACCTTGGGCAAGTCATTTAACCCCATTGCCTTGCAAAAAAATAAACAAACAAAAAGAATAATCTACCTAGCAAAAACTGAGTATATTCCTTCAGAAAGAAAAAAAAATGAAATAGTTAATAAAATAAATAACTCCTGATGAAAATAAATTCCTTATAAAAAGATTGAATAGACTATTTGACATTAAAACAGAAGATCATAAAAAATAATCAAAAGTAATCATAAGGGACTCAATGGAGTTAAATTTTTACATTCCTATATGGGAGGATGATACATATAATCCCTAAGAACTTTATCATTATTATGGCAGTTAGAAGAGGTCTACATAGGTAAAGAGCATGGGTACGAGTTAATTATGTTGTAATGATATTCATAAAAGAATGTAGGAGTGGAAAAAAAGAGGAATGCATTGGGAGAAGGGGGTTAGGGAAAGGTGGAATGGAGCAAATTTATTCATATTAAGGAGGAATACTTTATTGTGAGGAATACTTTATTATGAATGGGAAAATGGTGGGGAGGGGATGAAAAATGATTTCTCATCAGAATTGTTTCAAAATGGGGGCAGCTAGATGGCACAGTGCTCTAGAGAGCAATTTGGAACTGTACTCAAAGGATTATAAAACTTGGAATACCCTTTGACCCAACAATACCATTATTAAGTTTGTATCTCCAAAAGATCAAAGAAAAAGGGAAATTATCATACAATAGGATTCATAGCAACTTTTTCTGAGTGGCAAATAATTCAAAATAAGGGAGATTCTCATCAGTTGGGGCTGAACAAATTGGGGCATATGATTGTGTTGGAATACTACTGTGCTCTAAGAAATGATGGGGGGGTGTGATTCAGACAAAACATAGCAGCATCTAAATGAACTGATACAAAGCAAAGTGAGAAGAACCAGAAAATCATTTTGTACACTTACAGAAATGTGGTAATGATGATCAACTGGAAAAAATTTGGTTACTCTGATTAAGACAAAGAACTCATGATGAAAAAATGCTACCCACCTCCAGAGAGAGCGAGAAATGATGAGCAGAGTGCAAAATGAAGTATATTTTTTCTTGCTTTATTTTTTTTGTCTTTTTGTAATATGTCTACTGTGGAAATGCAAAAGCATGATTTCACTGTATAATTGATAGAGCATTTGTCTTTTCAGTGAACAGGGAATGATGCAAAGGAGGGAGAGAATCTAGAACTCAAAATTTGAAAACAATGTTAAAAACAAGTATATAAGTTTTTAAAATAAGATGATTGAGGAGACATTTGAAACAGTTAATGGAGAGGAAAGCACAGCAGAGAACATTAAAAAAGGGGAAAGGAAAATACAGAACCCTGGGGAGTCAGAAAAACTTTATGGAGCTGAAGTCAGAATCCTTCCCTTACACTTCTGCAACTTTTTGATTCAGGAGCCTCAATCAAGGCAGTTTCCCTTCCTTATTCCCATCATATAAGGATGTTACTACCCAAACAAAAAAAAAAAGGGTGCCAAGATTAAAAGCTGTGCCCTCTTCCATGTGAATATACACAAGAAACTTTGAGTCTCTATTATAGCATCAACAACTTAGTTCATCACAAAAAGTGTCCTTCCCTTCCACAAGAGTTTTATGATAGAAAAGAAAGGATAGGAGAACAGAGAAGAGAGGAAAGCAGAGCAGAGGAGACAAGAGAGAAAAGGTTGACTCCATGAACCTCTCTGTGTTGGCCCCTAGAGGCTGCCTTTCTTCCAAACCCCAGGACCCTGCTTGGGTAATCCCAGTTCTACCCTGCCCTGTATACCACACAAGGCTGGTATAAGCAGGATATGAGGTAATGTGTGTGAAATTCTTTTGTACAATGAAATTTGAAAAACTGGAAAAGAACTGCTTAGAAATCCTACCCTAGGACCACTTCCATCTGCAGAGAAGAATACTATGGTCTAGAAAGGGGAAGCATCAGTTTGCCCAAAGTCACAAAGGATTTAAAACTAGATCCAAGACTTCATCCCCCTTTCCACAGAGCTTTTGGATTCACAAAAAGATGTTCGTCTTCATAACGTCCTCTGAAACTTAGAATGCAAGAGTTATTACCCACTTTATAGATAGGAAAACTGAGATCTCAGAAAGGGGAAGTAACTTTTCCAGAGTCACCTTGCTATGGAATGGCAAAACTAGGATTTGAATCCAGGTCTTCTGACTGGAGTTCAATATACCACCCGGTGTACCATTCTGCCTTCCAATAAAGCCCTGTGCCATTAGGAGCTCTCAATATCACCCTACTGTCTGGACCTAGTAGAATGACAAAGTTCAGGGTCTCAGACTCATAGAAGAAACTTGTGCGTCTGGGCGTATCAGGGCACCAAAAGAGGTTACAACTTAGGAAGGACAACCACCAAGAAAAATTTCAGTTAATTCATCTGTAGATCATTATTGTTGATAATAATAACAGATTGACAATGTGCTTTATACATGTTATCTCACAAGATCCCCATGGCAATCATTTGAAGTCAATACTATTATTATTTCCCATTTTGCAGATGAGGAAACTGAGGCACAGAGCAGGTAAATGACTTCCACAGTAAGTAAATGTGTGAGGCACTCAGATAATATAATACAGAAGCCATAATAGGTCATCATGTCAGGAAGAGACAGATCAATTGATTTGACCACCACCACTACCACCATCATTTTGCACTGGAGGAAGCTAAGGCAAAGAGAAAGGAAGGTATTTTTCCAGCAAGTTAAGATTAGAACTTGGACAAGAAATGAACTCCCCTGAACTCTAAATGCAAGCTTAGTTAGTCCTAAACCATGTGTCATTGTCATTCTATCAAAAAAGCAGATGATCTTGGGCAATTCCCATGTTGCTTCCAAATATTGTTTCCCATTTTTCTTAGTATTCAAGGGTTAACACAATTTTTTTTTCCTGACCACAACTTCACAAGACAGGGACAGCAAGTATTCTTCCCATTTTAAAGATGTGAAAATTGAGTCCCCTTCCCTCCCAGTCAGTCCCCTACCAGCCAGTGCAAAGGTGGGATTCAAAATCACAGTCTTTAGACTCCCAAGACTCCAGATCCATTCTAAAATGCACACAATGCCAGTAAGGACATTGGATACCACAGTAGATGCCATTGAGACATATGCTTGGTCAGGGAGGCCTCCACTGGGAGAGTTTAATCAGATTCACTTGAGTTTCTAAATGAAAATAAGGATAACAGTGGATGAGAATCTGTTGCTGAGCTGTCCCACATTAAGGACAAAAACATTATCACAAGTAACTTTTCAAAACTCCAAAGGAGAGAAGGCGGGAAGAACAAATTATTTAGGAAATTGGAAGAGTCCTGTTGCCCTGATGAAATAGCCCTCCCTAAAACATGCCCCCCCCCATGGGAAGCCTGACCACAGGATTTTCAAACATTGCCTGCTGAATTCTAATATAATACCAAAGGAAAAATGCAACCTAGAAAAGAGGGTGTTAACTAAGTTCCGACCCAATTCTGAGATGGTGGGAAACACTGCCCTCTGCTGACAAGTCCTTGAAAGATGTTTGCAATATTGGGAGCCTTGATATCACAGTATGGTGGAGCAGGAAAGAACCCTAGAGACCAGGGATACTTAACCATTTTGCTATGTCCTAAATCCTTTTGGTGGTCTAGTGAAAGCTAGGAGCCCCTTGTCAGAACATTTTTAAATGCATAAAATTAAAAGGTACAATTATAAAATCATATAAAATCATATAAAAATATGCATATATGCAATTACAAAAATTGATGAAAATAAAAATGTAATTTTTTAAAATTTAAAAAACCTTTATTAAGTGCCTACTATATGCCAAGCTCTAGTTATATAAAAAGAGGTAAATGTCAGTCCCTATTCTCATGGAGTTTACTATCCAAGTTTACTGGTGCCTTGAAATCAATTCATGGACCCCTTGTGAAGCCTGTGTACCCCAGGTTAAGAACACCTGATTTTGTCTCAGTTTTTTCATTTCATATAAAAGAAAACAGAAAGATAAAATCATCTGTACAGATGTAGAAATAGACTGACAGCCCAGATCTCCTTATTCCCAATTTGTCTATAGCAGGTACTTTCCTCCTGGACAAGAGGAAAGACTAGAAAAAAGAGGAGAGTCCGCATATTGGTTGAATCAGTGACATATAGAGTAATTACTTTGTTTTTATTCTAAATTTCTCTTTTTTAAAATAAATTTTATGGCAGCTTCCCTTGACAAGTCCAAATATACTCAGATGCATATATTCTCTTCAAGGTCAGTATTCACAATAACAATTCAGATTACAGACCATTCATGTCTTTCAATTCTGCACTACTGTTGTCCACGAGCTCTCATTAATTCATCACACAAGGTCCACTCACCATTCTAGGGGTCTTTCTTGATCTAGGTGACACAATGAGTAGAACACTTGATGTTGGCTTGGGAAAATCTTATGAGTTCAAACCCAGCCTCAGACATTTATAAATTTGTATGACACTGGGCAAGTCATTTTACCCTATTATCTGTAAAATGAATGGCAGAAGGAAATATAAACCATTCTATATCTCTTCAGTTTCCTCAATTTGTGAAAGGAAGATTTTAAGTGCAACTACCTTCTGGGGATGTTGTAAGGATCAAATGAGGTAATGTTTGTAGTGTACTTAATACAGTGGCTGCACATAGTAGGCAATTAATAAATGTTTATTGTCTTCCCTTTCCCTTTCCAAAAGAATATTGGTAACAAAATTAGAGGGTTTTTTGTTTTAGGAAGGAGTTTGGTGTCGTTAAAACAACTTGACAACTTCTCAAGGTAGACTAGTAAAAGGATTCAAACCCATGTACCAACAATGGCATTGGAGGACTCATCATGGAGCCATGGAGCCAGACATGCATGCAGGTCCCTTCCCACTGCAGTCCTTTTCACTGGAGTCAGATCTTTCAGAAGTTATCCTGGTACCCAATCAGTATTGTTGTTCCTGAGGCACAGGAGATCCTCTGACCTCAGCCTCCCATAGCCTCAGGGATGTGCACCATTACCCCAGTGGCTATGGAAGTTCTGAGAACTATGTACACTTCTGTCTATACTCAAAGTATAACCTTTGAGAAGTATCTCAGGAACGTGAAAATTTTTTTTGAATGAACATATCCTTCATAAACACAAGGGTGGGGGCAGCTAGGTGGCGTAGTGGATAAAGCACTGGCCTTGGAGTCAGGAGTACCTGGGTTCAAATCCGGTCTCAGACACTTAATAATTACCTAGCTGTGTGGCCTTGGGCAAGCCACGTAGCCCCATTTGCCTTGCAAAAACCTAAAAAATAAATAAATAAATAAACACAAAGGTGGTATAGCAAAAGGGGCAGCAGGCTTGGAATCAGAAGTTTACATTTCTGTCTCCATTACAACCTTTGTGGCCTTGGACAAGCCATTCTCTGCCTTCCATTCTTGGTTTGCTTTTAAACAAAAGGAAGCAGTTGTACTAGATGGTCTATGGTTCTTGTCAGCTCTAAATCTTGAGCTCCAATGATGATGGAGATGATACACCTGCTTGAATTGGTCTAAGTTGCAGTGACATTGACTTGATGCTACAGTCACACCTGGAATAAATGAAGAGCAGAGAGTAAGGAAGGGAAGTGATAGAGATGGGGGCATGTATTCAATTCAGTATTTATTAAGGTCCCATCATGTAAATAAACAGTACTGAGTTGTGAGGACACAAAGACACCACCCCTCCCCCCAAAAGGCAGTCTCTAGTCTCTCTCAATCATTTGATCACTGAGAATTTATTATTCACCTATTATGTGTTATACTATGTTAGGTCTGTACATACAGAGATAAAAATGAAACTTAACCTCAGAAATTTTATATTTTAATTTTCATTCATTTTTGTAAGTATAATTTTATTATTGCAAATATGTGTTATTTTATGTAATTTACAATTGTACCTTTTTATTGCAATCATTATAAAAGATTGTTCTGATAAGGGGTAATGTTGAAATAAGTGTTTATAAACAAATATAAAATAATTTGGGGGGAGAATGCAATTGAAGTTAAGAGGATCAGGAAAGTTTTCAAGTAGAAGGTAACAATTGAGAAAGTAACAATTTTTTTTTTAGTTTTTGCAAGGTAGTGGGGTTAAGTGACTTGCCCAAGGTTACACAGCTAGGTAATTATTACGTGTCTAAGATCAAATTTTAACTCAGGTCCTCTTGATGCCAGGGTCAGTGCTCTTATCCACTGCTCCACCTAGCCACCCCTTAGAAAGTAACAGTTGAGGAAGAAACAAACATTTTTAAGTATCTACTGCATACCAGCATTGTGCTAGGTACTTTATAAATATTATCTCTTTTTATCCTTACAACACCCCTGGGAGGTAGATGTTATTTGTCCCCATTTTACAAATAAGGAAACTGAGATAGACAGAAGTAAAATAGGGTCACATGGCTAATATGTTTCTGAGGCTGGATTTTAATTCAGATCTTCCTGACTTTGTTGAGCTCTCTCCATGGAATCAGCTAGCTGCTTCCAATTTAAGTAGCTTTTTTTTTAAAAATGAATAAAAGATTGCACAGGCAGAGATACAAAAAGAGTGTGTTCTAGGCATGAGAGATAACTGGAGGATGCAGGAATGGAGAGAAGGTAACTATTGACTGATGTGTGTGAATATCAGCAAGATGGGAAGCCTGGAACGAATGGGAAGAAGACTAAGGTGTATTGAGAATGAAAAAGAGGGGGGGGAGTTGGAAGGGGTAATGATCCCTGAGGCAATAGAGAATCCCTGGAGTTTATTGAACATGGGTATGAAATGGTCAGATCTGTTCTTTGGAAAGACCTCTTTGGGAACTCTATGAAGGGTCGATTGGAGAAGGGAGAAATGAAGCAGGAAAAACCACTTACAAGACCGACTGCAGGGTGGGGTGGGGAAAGATGACCCACGCTAGTGATGAGGGCAATCAATGGAGCTATAGGAAATCTCTCTCTGGGGAAGAAATGAGGGATTCAAATTAGAATCCAAGAGAGTAGCAATGAGAAACGGAGCCATCAGGAGCCAGAGTTTCTTAGACATGCCACAATCCAAAGGATTTAATTAGGAGAAAGGAAATCCTGGTTTCAGAGAAGAGATTCTAAGCCAGGAAAAGGCCATATGTCAGAAGTGGGATATTGTTAGATGTGTCATAAAGAAGCTCACCATTGACTGGGCAACCAGTTCTCAGCATTGGAAGACTGAATTCACTCATGAAGCATTCATTATAGCACAGTGTCTTAGTGGATGGAGCACTGGTCTTGGAATCAGAAGGATGGGAGTTCTAATCCAACCTCTGACACTTACAAATTGCTTAACCCAGATTACCCCACATCCAGGGCCATCTCTTAGCACAACTCTCCCTCACTCAAATCCAATTCACCTGCTTGTCATGGCATCACCTTCCTGATGTTGTGATCCTCTTTGAAAATGAAGGACAAGCATTATTATTCATTATAGTGGCTTAGAGGTCAAATCTGGTAAAAAAAAAAAAAAGAAAGAAAAAAGAAGCCATCTCTGAGGAGAGTGACCGGAGGTGGGTTCTGACATTCCTGAATCTGTGTTGTCTTGACCAAGTTGCCCTGACTCCCTTCCTGGATAGGAGTTTCCTCTTCAGGGGGCTGTGCTAAATTACCAGTCTTACTTTCTCCTCTGAAGCCATCGGGGTCCCACAGCCAGATATGTATCAGGACCTTGGATGGAAGGCAATGAGGGTTAAGGGACTTGCCCGAAGTCACGCAGCTAGTAAGTGTCAAATGTCTGAGGACAGATTTGAACTGACTCCAGTGCACCACTTAGCTGCCCTTCAAGATATAATCGAGAAATACTCTCCATTCTGGTTTTCCAACTGGCCAGGTTATGGAATGTGCCAGATGATCAGGGAAACATCAACTCGTAGCAAACCCTGAAAGTGTGTCCTCCCCCGAAGTATGTGAACTCAGCCCACAGATACCAAAGGGGAGCTTTGCAGCACATGGTTCCAAGTGCCTTCTAATTTACAAAACACTTCCCATATAGGAAATTATTTGATCCTCACAACTTTGCCAAATGTTATTATCCCCATTTTACAGACAAAAAAACTTAAGTAGATGAAGGTTAAGTGACTTGCCTGGGTTCCTTGAGGCTGAATTTGAATTTGACTCTTTATGATTCCATTCTGCTGAATTTAGAAAAATTCAAATATTCAAAAATTCAGATATGCAAATATTGTGCTCAGTATTTGATTATGACTGCTTTTGCATCCTTAAGGAGAAGGGATTTTCATTTCCTGGCCACATCACTTCCACTTTGGAAGACTTTTCTCCATTCAAATTTTCTCCTTTCCCCATAAGCCCGACCTGAATGTTTCCTTTGTGTGAGGGAAAATACACTCTTCTCTGAAGTTTTGGAGCCTCCTACGGCACCAGAATTCCCTAAGGCCCCCTTCCGTCAGGGTTTTCTCTATGAAAAGCCCCTCTCCTTCTCCTTGCCCAGCCCTCTGGCCAAGCTTGTCATGGACTTTGTGAGTCCTGTCTCCTCTTCCCTCGCCCCCCACCCCCATCCCCATCCCCAGATCCCAGTTCCTTCCCAGGGAAGGACCTTGCCTGTGTCTGGTGTGGGCCATGAGGACTGACCCCTGGGTCAGCAGGAGCACAGAGCAGGCTTTCCTAGGCAGCAGTGATTTCACTGAGGAAAGTTCTCAGGCTTCCTGAAACAGTCCCACAGGATCTGCCAGTTATTTCCCTCCCTAGGAGGATGAGAAGAGGAGGCAAGAACATTCTGATAGCATTTCAAGTAGTCTGTCTCTACCTCCTCCCCCAGCTAATACTTGAAATTCCCTTTTGTCTTGGATGCCAATTTTAAAATGGAAAACCACCCTTGAAGCTATCTGAGTTGGAGAGTCCTCAGGAGGAATTAGAACATGAGAGAGATTCTATTACCCAGCATTTATTAATCACCTGTTCAGTTCAGAGCTTCCTCCCTGACCTCGGGTAGTTTATCTTTGGTGGTGGGGGGGGGGGAGGCGGAGGGAGAAGGGGCGCCCTATATAAATCAAATACTAAATAAATGCAAAGCAACAGGGATGGGAGATGGCCCTAATGGGGAGAGAACAAAAAACAGTCAAGTAGGAGATGATTTTTGTCTCTAATCATGAAGGAAGTGAGAGTTCTGTGAGGCAGAGGGAAGATGGAGCATTCTAGGGATGAGGTGGGGCATCACGTGGAGGGGCAAGCCCATGTGGCTGGAAAATAGAGGGTATGACAGAGGATAATGTTTGATAGGTTTGAAAGGTAGATTGGAGCCAGATTAGAGGAGGCTTTAAAAGCTAAATGGAAGAGTTTGTGTTTTCAGGTGAACAAGGGCAATAAAAGGACACCAGGAGAAGCCAGAATGGAGGATCCCACATCTGAAGCAAGTCTTACAGACTAAGCAATTGTTCCCCTGTGATGTTGGACAATCTCTAAGTACCTTCTGGCTAAAAAGCCTAGAAGTCTATAAGCCAAGCTCAATGAGTTGGTCCTCAACTTCTGTTCTGAAGAAAAGTGTCAGAGGGGTCAGCTAAGTGGCAGATAGAACAGTAGCCCTGAAGTCCAGAGGACCTGAGTTCAAATTTGACTTCAGATAATTATTAACTGTGTTCATCTGAGCAAGTTACTTAATAAGGGAGGAAAGGAAAGGAAGGAAAAAGGGGAAGGGAAGGAAAGGAAAAGGGAAGGTAGGAAAAAGGAAAAGGGAAAGGAAAAGGGGGAAGGAAAGGGGGAGGAAAGGGGGAAGGAAGGAAAGGGGAAGGAGAAAGGAAAGGAAGAACTGGGTGACACTGAATTTATCTGAGACTCACTTTCAATTTTTTTTTAGGTTTTTGCAAGGCAAACGGGGTTAAGTGGCTTGCCCAAGGCCACACAGCTAGGTAATTATTAAGTGTCTGAGGCCAGATTTGAACCCAGGTACTCCTGACTCCAGGGTCCGTGCTTTATCTACTGGGCCACCTAGCCACCCCTCACTTTCAATTTTCTACAAAATGAGAAGAATATTTTTCCTGCCCCTTATAAGCCATGAGACTCTGCCATTAACTAGGATGTGACCAGGGACAAGTCACATCATTTCTCTTGGTCTTGGTGGCAGTCTAATAAATTGTTTCTGCATTGAAATTGTAGTGTGTTTCTCAAGTAGCTGTCTCTTAAGTTCTTTTCACCTCCTTGAGAGTGAGAGGGTCAGGGTTGGAGGATGGAAAGGAGAAAAGGCATCTAAGTATCAAAATGGATCAAGGTACATAGAGCTGGGTCTGGAGTCAGGAAGTCCTGAATTCAAATTCAGCCTCAGACATTTACAAGCTGTATGACCCTAGGTAAGTCACTTTAATTGCCTTCTGCCTCAGTTTTCCTCAACTGTAAAATGAAGATTAAAAATAGCAGCTAGTTAGCAACAAATGAGATAATAATACTCAGCATCGTACCTAAAACATGAAAGGATTTGATCAATATTTATTTCCTTTTTTCCCCTAACTTGTCACATTACAGATTTCAGTGGGTTTTAATGTCTAGCAAAATCTCTATTAAAATTCAACCACTCCTAGAGTAATTAAGCCTTATTGACTCAAACGCTTAGAGGAGGTTATAAAATCTAACAGAGA
Source organism: Macrotis lagotis (assembly GCF_037893015.1). Lineage (NCBI taxonomy): Eukaryota > Metazoa > Chordata > Mammalia > Peramelemorphia > Peramelidae > Macrotis > Macrotis lagotis. Next base: position 57,321,046 of record NC_133658.1, read on the forward strand.
AAAAGATGGGATGGAAAAGATGTTGGAACATAGAAAACAATTTCCACATCCTTTAGAGAACCCAATTCAGACACTTTCAAACCTAGAGTTTAGGGCCTCAGCTATAGTTGTTTGACTTAAGACAAGTCAGTTCCATCCCCTGGACCTCAGTTTCATCATCTTGGACTATTTGATTGCCTTTGTCCCTCCTCATACTAATTTCTATGATCCTCTTCATTGTTCAAGGAGTGACATTGGCCCCAGCTGGCCTGCCCCTTCCATCCCCTGTCTCCTGTCAGGGTTCCAAATGGCATTCCCAGACTCCCATTTCAGCCAACTCTATAACAATTACTTAGAGGCACATAAGCAGTTTTCCTTTGCCTTGGGGCCTCCACCAGTCTTGGAAAGGAAAGTACTTCTTACAGGACTGACATCTGAATATGCTTCAGGGGAAGCAGTGGATATGACTTCTGCCATAATTCATGGGTTCTTGAAAGCTGAAAGTAGTTTTGGGAACCCGTGAGTGGACTTGGGGAGCAGATGACATGATTAGGCTAATGTGGGAACTAGCCCAAGAAAAGGAACCCAAGACTGCTGCATCCCAGGATGCATTTTTCATGATGGTCTTGGCATTCTGGATGCCCAAAGGTGTTTTCTTAGCTTTATTTTAGCTCCTTCAAACAAAGTAACCCTGACAACTCCAACTGGGAATGATGGCTTGCTTAGCAGCCTGGGAATGAGGGGGTCAGGGATGGAGGCATGGGGGATGGGGAAGGGAGGAAGTAAAAAGTGACATCAAACTGTGAAGTTCAGATGTGTGTCCAGTCAATTTTACCAAAGAGCATTGTGGTGTTTCAAGGTCTCCATCCAATTCATCAAACCCTTAATCCTGAGATGGAATAGACAACACAGACCTTCTAGTGTCAACACTCTCATTTTATAGATAAGTTTATGAGGTCAGAAGAGGTAAAGGAACTTGGTCCAAACTCTAACTGGTAGGAAACATAAGAGGCAAAATTCAAACACAGAGCATTTTATTCCAGAGCCAGTGGCTTTCCTTCCATACCACTATACCATGATACTCTAAAATGCATCTAACCTTGGGGTGACCTTAGGGAAATAATTTTATTTCTCTAGTCCTTAGACTATCATTGGTTAATTGGGAAGGGTAGAACTGAATTTTCCTAAGTTCTTTTCTAGGTCAAAAAATCATATAATCCTAGGCAACAATTCCTACCACCTCGAATCCTTTTTTTTTTTTTTTTTTTTTTTAGTTTTTGCAAGGCAAATGGGGTTAAGTGGCTTGCCCAAGGCCACACAGCTAGGTAATTATTAAGTGTCTGAGGTCGGATTTGAACTCTGGTACTCCTGACTTCAGGGCCGGTGCTCTATCCACTGCGCCACCTAGCTGCCCCTCGAATCCTTCTTAATCCCACCCTCACTCTCTAAGGAGGCAACTCCTCTTTGATAAGGAAAAGTCTCAAAGGACTCATGGGTACCTTAGCATCTTGGGTACATTACCATCTGTTGTGTCCCTACAGCCTAAGAATGGTGAGACCTTTCCATCTGACTTGTAGCTAAAATCTTCGATCTTTAGTCTTTCCTTTTAGAACAAGTGCTCCTTGAGAACAGGGATTTTCTTTTTGATTCGCTAACACTTTGTACACAACAAATGCTTAATAAATGTTTTATTTCTTCATTCATCAGTCACTGAATTAGTACGTGAGTTCCAGATAATTGAAACCTGTATGCTTCGTTTTAAGATGAAGACTAATCCTAATTAAGTACGACACATACTTACCAACATGATCACACCTTCTTCATTCTCTCAAATGTAGCAACAGACATTAATTAAGTGCTCACTATGAACAAGAGAAATGAAAAAAAATAATTTATTAAGTACTTATTTTATGACAGTAACTGTGTTAACTACTTTACTAGTTTTATCACATTAGATCCTTACAATAATGCTATTACTATTATTTCCTTTTTTATAGTTAAGGAAACTGAGGCTGACAGTAGTTAGGTCAAATGACTTGCTCCAGCTACGAAGTTCCTGAAATCAGATTTGAACTCAGCTCTTCCTGATTCCAGGCTCCTTTTTATGTCCACTATGGTATGCCTGGCATGCTTTCCTTGTAAGGTTAAATTTGGCATAGTGTGGGGGATGGCTAGGTGGTGCAGTGGATAGAGCACCGAGTCAGGAGTACCTGAGTTCAAATCTGGCCTCAGACACTTAATAATTACCTAGCTGTGTGACCTTAGGCAAGCCACTTAATCCCATTGCCTTGCAAAAACCTAAAAATCATTGGCATAGTGGGAAATATACTATATCAAATCATAGATTTAGATTTAAAAGGGACTTAGAGATTACCTGGCCCAATTGCCTGCTTTTATAGATGTCTTATGGTCATATACTTTGAATCTAAGTGCACTGAGCAGTAGAAATTATATTACACTCTGTTGTTTCCAATATAGACCAAGCATCTATGTCCAAACCTTGTCTCTAATGCTTTTTAGCTGAGGAGACTTGGAGAAAACATGGTCTACTCAGTTTTTTCATGTGTAAAATGATGATCTTTAAGTCCTCTGATCCTTTGCTGAAAGTCTTGCAAAAAGCCCCAGAGGGTCTCTTGGATCCCTAACAGTCAACCTTTGGGAAGACTGAGGCTAGAAAAAACAATTTAAATCCCCTCAGCCTGAATTGGTGTTGTTGCTTCAGCCAACACCTGTAGGTATTTCAAAAATATTTATTTTTATCACATGCCAATTTCCATACCAGAATATGTGGGAAATGCTAAAGGAAGAATATACCTCCCCTGTCCTCATCAATACATCAAGGAACATGGTTTTAGGACCAAAGAGCCTGGTGTCTGACTGGAGGACTTCTCAATAATTCTTCTCTGGCTGTGTTCATCCTTATCCTGAGCACATCTAAATTGGTCTCATTCCTAAGATTTCTACTAGGGATTTTCAGTCCAACAGCAAACACATTCATAGTATCATAGATTATGATCTGGAAAGAAACTCAGAATCATCTAGCCTTTTTTGGTCATTTTTCAGTTGCGTCCAACTCTTTGTGACTCTATTTGGAGTTGACATTTTTCTGAAATATTTTGATATCTATTTCAATATAATTAGTTTCCTTTGTGATATTAAACACCTAAATTTATGCATTTAAAAATATTATTAAGAGAAAGGGTTCATAGGTTTCAACAGATTATTGAAGGGGTTTATTGTTAAGAAACATTAAGAAACCTAGGAAGAGATCTGATTTCTAAAGTTCATTCTAAATCTGACATCCCTTGATTGTATGATTCTATGATATCAACCTTTCAATCCCTCGATTAAAAATCCCCACAGAGATCTTGCCAACACCCTGTGTGGCACCTGAGAACTTTAAATGACAGGAAATGTAGTTCAGTTGTCTTCCCTACTGTAGCTTCTGCTATTCATCCAATTTTGAAAACACTCTAAAATATTGCTTCCGCTCCTTCGTTCCCATGTAAATCATCCCAAGGACTTGGGGGCAGCAGGGGGAAAGTGAGATGTTTCTGTTGTTCCCAGTGCCCTGTTTTTTCCCTAGTTTCCAATTTAGCTTTTCTTTTCCCAAAGGTCAGGAAAAAAAGAGGAAGTAGTTCCTGCCGGATGCCACAAGCAACCAACAACTGCCCCAATTGAATGTGTTTTTTTCCCCTATATGTCCTTCACACTGTCAGTCACCTCCAAGTCTCCAAGAATATTCCATTCTCACTGTTCCAATATGGCAGTTCACTGAAGTTATGCTCATTCAAGCCATCAGTGAAATTTCCTGACCCTGAGACTCCCAGATGTACAATAGCAGAAAGAGGTAAATTTAAGACAGATAAAGAGCAATGTATGACACTGGAAAGAACATTGAATCTAAAGGAAGAGAAGGTAGGATCAAAGATGATACCTTATGACTTGGTGATCTCCATGCCTCAGTTTCCTCATCTCAGATTAGATCAATAATCCTATCATCTGAAAAAGAGCCCCTTAAAACTTCATAGCCCCCCAATAAACCAGTGTTACCATCAATACAGATCTGCCATAAGGAACCCCTACCCATTAGTTACAGAGTGACGTATTCAGTTTCAGTGGCAAGAAGAATTCACCAGTTCCTTTAGAAACTGAATTTAATTAATTAATAAATCATATTTTCTCTCCCTTTGACCATCACCCCCTGGGATTTAAAAAAAAAAAGCTAGACATGGGCATTATTAAGTAAATCTAATTTCTACTTTGCCTATATCATACATATATACATATATAATATACCCAAACACACATATGTGTATGTATGTGTATATGTGTAAATACACATGTGTATATATTTGTACCCTGAGTCTATCACTTTTGTGAGGAAATTTCTTCATTGGTCATGTGTAATTAGGGAACACAAATACTTTGACTCCTAAACCATTTATTTTCCACTATTCATTTGTACATACAGTTTTTTTTTAATGAAAAAGAACTATTCAGAATACTTAAACACCCTCTCATTTAAGACTCTTATCTTCACCATCCCCACACTAAAGTCAGGTGTGGACACTCCAGACAAGCCAACAGCACAGATCCAAGGGCAAGATCCGTAAGTAGTAGTAGACAGGTAGCCTGGTACATAAGCCATTTATTTTGTCTTTAGCTTCCCTCCAACACACAGTGTAGACAAGAAATATGGAGGGGGAAATTATCCAAGGGCAAAGTAGCACAGACCTGCCCAGGTGAGAATGGCCTCCTCCCTATCAGCCATCTGAATCCTACTAATGATTCAAGACAGGTTCAGATAAGCAGCACCCTCTCCTCCAGGGCAGCCTTCTCCAACTCTCCCAGCCCACACTTGTAGCTCTATGGGCCTACAAAAGAACTTAGAGTAAGGTCATACAGTTTAGCTATTAACCAATTTTCCATTAATTCATGTGTTTTATTTTATCTTTCCCAGTTCAATTCTGGAGGCAATTAGAATTCACCAGAATTTATTGAGCAGGAGGATAAAAGTGGTGTGATCAGAACTGCATTTTTGCCTCTTTTTGTACCCCCCCCCCCAAGAACTTAGCAGAGTGTCTGGCACATAGTGTTTGATATAGGTATAACAATTGGTTGACTAAATGTTCTGTGCTTTGCCTTCCCCATGTCAGAGATGGAAGAAAGCTTAACAAATGAAAGGTCAGATTTGGAAGGGATCTCAGAACATAAAATATTTTTAAAAAATAGAATATAGAATTGGAAGGGACCTTCTAGACCAACACGTCCGTCCCTCTCATTTTGCAGATAGGGAAACAAACAGATTTTGTTCAGTCGTTTCAGTCATGCCCAAATCTTCCTGATCTCATTTGTGATTTTCTTGGCAAAAATACTTAAAGGGTTTGCCATTTCCTTCTCCAGCTCCTTTTACAGATAAGGAAACTGAGGCAGATAGCATTAGGTAACTTGCCAGGATCATACAATTAATAAGTGTCTGAGGCCAGATTTGAATGCATGGAGATGAGTCTTCCTAACATCCACTGTACCACCTTTACTGGACCTTCCTTAGAAACAGTGACTACCTTCTCTGCCCATTACATAATTGGAAATAGAGTGGTTTTTTTTGTTGGTTGGTTGGTTTTTTAGGTTTTTGCAAGGCAAATGAGGTTAAGTGGCTTGCCCAAGGCCACACAGCTAGGCAATTAAGTGTCTGAGGTCAGGTTTGAACTCAGGTACTCCTGACACCAGGGCTGGTGCTTTCTCCACTGCACCACCTAGCCACCCCAATAGAATGGTTTTTCAATAAACATCTGGGAGTTCACTAATTCTTTGAAACCAGGTAAACTTGTCCCACAGCCTCCAAACAGATCAAGACTCATAAATATGGGAATTAGCAGTGAACCTGCCAAGGTAAATTTCTTTTCCAATGATGTTCATAATCAACTCTTTTTTTTAGGGTTTTTTTTTGGGGGGGTTGTTTTTTTTTGCAAGGCAATGGGGTTAAGTGGCTTGCCCAAGGCCACACAGCTAGGTAATTATTAAATGTCTGAGACCGGATTTGAACCCAGGTACTCCTGACTCCAGGGCCAGTGCTCTATCTACTGCACCACCTAACCACCCCCAACTGCCCCCATAATCAACTCTTGTTCTCTTTCCAGCCTGCAAACAAACAATAACAAAAAGCATCCCCCTTAAGTACCAAAATTTCATTTAGTGCACTCAAAGTGCTGGAATCATTCCTCAGAAGGAAAAACCACACACTCAGAGTTGTCAAGTTCTTAACGATCCCTTGTATGAATTGGAAAATTTTCTATTTTCCAAAACACTTCCATGTCGTCCATTTAGGTAGATAATCATGGCGACCCAAGAAATAGCTAATGCTAATATTTTAATCCATTTAATAGAAAAATAAATTCAGGTTCATAGAACTGTACCATGTGAGAGTCAGAATGATTTACATCGACCATTTGGTCCATTATCTTTAATGTGAAATTTGGCAATTCTGGGTAGATAACTTTTTCCTCTGAAGAATGAGAAAAGGGAAGTAGCCTGACTTGGTTCATATAGATGGCAAGGGCAGGATTAAGCCTCAAGCTTCTTAGCCTAAAACCAGAATTCTTGCATTAAAATGCACTGTGTCCTATCTTTAAGTGGGTCTCACCAGTCTGCTTACTGATCAGATGAGACTCAGAATCTTTTTGTATTCAACATTCACAGAATCAAGAGATTTAAGAGTTGAGTGGAGTCTCTGTACCTAATCCAGCCTTTTGGAATTAAACAGAAATCTAACAATCTCTCTTCCAGTTGAACAGCATTTTTTTTAAAGTGGTGTTTATTTTTTGTTTGTTTGGTTTTTTTTGCAAGGCAATGGGGTTAAGTGGCTTGCCCAAGGCCACAAAGCTAGGTAATTGTTAAGTGTCTGAGGCCAGACTTGAACGCCTAACTCCAGGGCCGGTCCTTTATCCACTGTGCCACCTAGCCACCCTTGAACATCATCCTTATATTTGAAGACATGTTTCAAGTTCTCTATGAGTCTTTTCTTCATGGTAACATGCTCTGAAGCCCTCAGAGGGGAAAGTCATTCATTGTCCATTGGTGTTGGAAGACCCAAGAAGAGTACAGTGGAGGCTAGGTAGGGGATAGAAAGGTACCAGCAGGTAAGGTGTCAAAAGCAGACTTCTCCAGTTTTACCACATTGTCTAGGGTTCGAATAAATTGATAGCCCAAAAGATAAATCTGAAAATTGCTATGCTGACGTTCACACATATATCATACAGCTTGCTTCTCAAGGAGCTGGAAAGAGACAGGGAATTTAGTACTCATTTTTAAAATGAATGTTTAAAACAATTCACATGCAATTGGGAAATATCTAATAAAATAAATAAAATATATTTTTAAAACATGATTATGCTGCATTTCACTTACTGCTGAGTATAGCATCCATGGCATCAGACAAGATAAGAGAGGTTTCTAATTTGGGGTGTAACTTGGTTTTTTCTGAGCCAACTTTGCCCCACTCTCCTGGGCAGAGGTAAGAATTAGCAGAGTTTCAGAGATAAAAGTTTCTCGTGGATTAGAATAGCACATAATTTACTCTGAGACCAAGTCTCCCCAGGCAACTTCACTCTACAGTCTTGCCAGGCACAAATTCCTCCCACTCTTGGACCTCCCTGAGAGAGAGAAAAAGGAATGAGATGAGGATTTCAGAGATTGTCCGTGAGGGCACCAGGACTGTTCTTGGAGGTCCTCCCTCCACCCTGCCTCTGACATAGCATTGACATTACACATTTACACCAATTATTTGCCACTGATAAATCTGAGTGACTGGGGATCAGTAGGGTCCAGCCTGGAATTAACACCAGTTTGGCAGGCTAGCAGAATGGAACGAGAATGAATCCAAGAGGTTTAGAGTCAGACAACAGGTGGGCAGTCAGGGGAAGAATTTGGTAAGTGGAAGATGGCATGGGAGGAGTCAGAAAGGTTCATCTTCCTGAGTTCAAATCTGACCTTAGCCACTTCCTGGCTATTTGGACAAATCATTTCACCCTGTTTGTCAAGGTTTCCTCTTCTATAAAATGAGCTGGAGAAGGAAATGGCAAACCACAAGAATGTCTTTACTAAGAAAAGCCCAAATGGAATTGTGGGCAGTTGGACCCAGCTGAACAACAATAACCCTTAAGGGTGGCTGTGACTTCTCCCTTATGCCCAAACCCTTCTAGGAGCAGGTTCCACCCAAGGTCATTTCAGTAGATTTAGAAGTGCCCAGCTTCAACACATTAACCTTGCCTTAGGCTGAGAAGTTTGGGGAGATAAATCATCATTTTGCAACATCAATCCTGTGCAACCAATTGATTTTACTGGATGCCTTCCTTTAAAATTCAGCTCAATCTACCTTCTGTAGGACCCTTTCCTGATGCCGCCCCTCCCTTACATCGCTTTCTCTGAAGCAACCTTCCTTCCACTTGGTTTCTATCTTGTATTTATATAATGTCTCCCTTATCAGATGTGAGCTTCTTGAGGGTGGGGACATGCTACTTTTGCCTTTCTTTGGATATCTATCTAAGTATTTAATAAATATTATTTTTTGGCTATAAGTTGATTTCCCTAAATTTGAAATCAAATGTACAGGAACTTCTTTCCATCTTCTGTTTAGTTCTTAGAGGAAAAGTAAAGGAAATAAGCATTTATATAGCCCTGACCGTATATCAGACCCTACACTAAGGGCATTACAAATATTATCTTGTTTAACCCTGTGAGGAAGGTACCCATTTTACACTTGAGAAAACCTATGTGAACAGAAATCAGGAGACTTGTCCAGGGTCACAAAGTTTGAGTCAGTGACTGAATTTGAACTCAAGTCTTTGAAACTTCAGGCCCAGGGCTCTATCTCCTGTACCACCTAGAAGAATATTTTATTTCTGGCCTATTCTGATCTATTTACTAGCTCTGTGACTGCCAGGGCAAGGTACTAAACCTCCGACTCCCTATCCTTCACACAGCAGTCAAATGTTCTTAAAGCACATCACTCCTGATCACATCACTCCTTTTGCTCAAGAGGCTTCGCTGACTCCCTATTGCTTCCATCATAAAATTCTGACTCCTTTCTCTGGTATGTAAAGCCTTCTCAGTCTAGGTTAATTATGTGAATCTGGGGTTCAAGTTTGTCTCTGACTCCCCTTCTCAAATTATGTTCCAGTCAAATTGGCTTGAATGTTGCACCTTGTCCCCGATATGCCATTCTTATCTCCATGATTTTAGCGGGGTGTCCTAAGTCAAGTTTGCTGTAATACCTACTTAATTCAACAGAGGGACCAGCACCATCCTAGACTACAAGAATTATAGATTCACAACATTTAGAGTAAAAAAGAATGTCAGAGAACACCCAGCCCACCCCCCCCCTAATTTTCTAGATGGGATTTAAAGAGGAGGTTTACTATGAGATGACTTAAAACATTAGCATGAGAAAGGACCTAAGCAATTGTCCAGTCCCAACCTCTCATTTTTATAAATCTAGAAACCATATCCTAGATAGGGGCACCGTGTATCTTGCAGTGGCACAACTCTGGCAGAAAGAACTTAGATGTTATGAAACCCAGTCCGTTGCTCTTTTCTGTACATCATAATTGTTAACCTAAACTATCTAAATAAATACTTTATTTTATTCTTTTTGGTCTGAATCTGAGGTTTCATTGATGCTGGGACCAGTCAATTAGAGGATTCCCTCTACCAAGGCAGATTTTTAACCGTTCTAGGTGTTAGGGTCTTGGAAAGAGCATTACCTGGAGTCTTGAGGTTACGTGACATGCCTTAGGTCACCTATCTGGTCTGTATCAAAGGTAGGATTCAAATCCTCCCAAGGTGGCTCTGTTTTGGGAGAGTTTATTGTTGTTGTTGTTTAGGTATAATAAAAAAGTCTCTGACTCATTTAAGTTAAAGTGGATGGTTTCAAATTCTCTTCAGTCCTATCTGCAATTTTTTATCTTTCTATCACTGTCAGGATGTTCATATGATCAACTTAATATGAGGCAGCTAAGTAGTGTAACAGAGAAAGCTCTGGATTTAGAGTTAGGAAGGCACCTTAGACACTTACTAGGTGTGTGACCCTGGACAAGATACTTGGGATCTCTCAGCAATTTTCTTATCTGTAAAAGGATAAAAATAATAATAAAGCACTTTCTTCCAAGGATACTTGTGAGGATCAAATGAAAAAATTCTATGTAATGCTCTTTGCAAATCATAAAGCATTATATTGGTTAGCTATCATTATTAATAAACCTTTTTTGAAAAAAAAATGACTATCTCTTCCTCCATTTAGGTCTCTCTTTAAATCTCTGGGACCAGGTACCAATAGGTAGCATCCTGCCTTCACAAGGCACACCAGCACACCATTACTCCTGGCTTTATTTCAGGGCAGGATCTACACAGTTGGGAACTGATTTCCAAGTAAAGGACAAAGCCATGAAGGCACACAAAGGAGATTCCTATGGAGCTACCATTTCCTTCAGCTCCCACTTCTCCCCATGATTGTTTAGGCCTTGATATGACATCATCGGTCCAACTGATGGCTGCCACCTTTTTCTTCTTTCTAAAAGATTAGATGACCCAGTCAGTCAATCAGTCAATCAACAAACAACTATTAAGCACCTACCTGGAGTTCCAGGAACTGAACCCTGGGCTGGGGGATACAAAGAAAGATTGAAAAATAGCTCTCAAGAGACCCACATTCTAATGGAAGAGATACCAAAAATGTAATCAGGTGCATGAACGATATCTAAAATAGAGGAAAGGTAATACATTTTCATCCAAGTAACTAGTGATCAGCACACTTGGCTTGGAGTAAGGGAGGCCTGAGTTGAAATGTACTTATTAACCTCAACCACTTATTAGTTGTATAACCCTGGGCAAGACACTTGATGTGTTTGCCTCAGTTGCCTCATCTGTAAAATGAGCTAGAGGAGGAATAATAAACCACTATAGTATCTTTGCCAAGAGAAACCTAAATGGAGTCTCAAAGAAATTGGTCACGGCTGGAACAAGTGAATATTAATATCTTTTTAACTAGATAGCACAGTGAATAATGGTTTGGAATCGGGAAGGCCCCAAGTTCAAATCTGACCTCAGATATTTACTAGCCTACAGATATTCTGAGCACCCAGGAAAGTCACAGAATTTTTGTTTGCTTCAATTTCCTTAACTACAAAATGAGGATAATGATAGTTGTCTTTGTCCCAATGTTATTGTAAGCATCAAATGAGATCATATATGTAAATAATTTTAAACAGTGTCTGGTAAACAGTAGGTGCTTAATATATGCTTGTGTCTGGTAAACAGTAGATGCTTACTATATGCTTGTTTTCTTCATTTTTTTTATCAGAATAAGGGAACTGAGTAGCTGAAGGTAGGATTAAGATGAGTTCCAAAGGAAGCCAGTAGGCAGAAGTGAGAAGTAATGGCATTCCAGATATAGAAGACAGAAGGGACAATGGAGATGGAGTTGATATCCTTGAAATCTTGTTCCTAGGAACCAGAAGGACAATTCCCTTAAATTTCAAAAGACAATGTGGTGGTCCATGTCTCATTCTCCATCAAAAAGAAGCTGCACATGGGATGAAAAATCCTTGTTGCCAGACAATATGGCCCCTCTCTGACTGTGCTTCATGGATTTCTGTCTTTGTGGCTGTGACTCCAGGCTCCTCCAACCCAATACACCACTGCTCTGACTCCCTCTTCTGTCTTTCTAGGTATCATTGCAGACTACTTCAGTGTCTCTCTGTTTTTTGTTCCTTCCTACCTCTATAGAGGTGGTATATCTATACCTCCCCCCATACAAATACAGCTCTCTTAACTTCCCTGTTTGACTTCATTGACAAACCGATACTCAGGCTGGGGCTGAAGCAGATGGGGTTGGACTGGGGCAAACTCTGGACATCACCCAGGGACCTGGATGGGACACTTCCTTGGGTCAGCTGTTGATTGGCCAAAGACAGAGGTTTACAAAGTAGAGTTTGCAGGTCAAGATCTTCAGAAAATGATGAGTTTCATGAGGTCTTGAGAATAAATAATATTATATCATATTAATAATGCATAAATAATAATATTATATAACAAGGTTATTTATAAGCTATTTCAATAGTCAATTCTCCATGACATTGGTGCAGGAATCTCCCAGAAAAAATTAGCAGTTCTTTTTGAATTGGCCAAAATTTGAAAATTTTTGATGGACTGAAATCTCCAATGGGGCATCATTTATACAGTTCAATAATCATTCCTCCTGGGGTCTGCCTGTCATCAGATTAGATTAATCCCCTGACAAGATTTGGATGGCCATGTGGCCCCAGAGAAGACATTAAGCGTGATTTATTGCCTCTGAAGCATGTTCCTTTGTATTTCCAAGCTGCCTTTGGGGAACAATTTCTCACCACCTTGACAACTGGCTCCAGAGAACAGGGAAGAGGGGAAATACAGTGAACAGGAAAATGGGAAAGGGAATATGGCCTTCACAGGGCCCCATGGGTCGAGTTGGGGTGGACAAGCCGAGGGGCCCTTGCCAGGAAGGCATCTGGCACCTGGTATGGCATGTGAGGGAAGATCTGGGTACTTTTCATGACCTTGTCGTTTCTGAGTAATTGAGAGAAACTCCTCTCCTGTCAAACTTCCTGTCTCCTCTGACCAGCCTAAGTTTGTATTAGAACCACTTGTAGAGGCATTTTGTAGAAAAGAAATTGAAATCCTTAGCTTACTCCATTCTCACTTGAGATAGAAATCTCTTGCCAGGGTGAGAGAACCCAGATTCTTGTTTTGACCTCTCTGGAGATAAATAGTGATTGTCACCTTATTTAGCATCAGCCGAAATGTCAGAATAGAAGGAGAAATAAGTAGAAAATCTCCTCTCCAAATGGGTTCAATTGATCAATTAATCAATCAATAAAAATAATTACCAAGCACATCCCAAGTATGTATTCTGCCACTTCACAACTGAATAACCTTGGGCATCATTCAAGTTTACCCCAGTAAACAAAGGCAAGTAAATTTGATTGTCTTTATATGGTCCAAAATGGAGAAGTTGAGTGTCACAGGATAAATATTTTCATCATCAGCTATTTTTGTTCAGTTCATCATGAATTCATTCAACAAAAGCAAATTTAGAAGGTGCTAGGTGCTGAAAAAAAGTCAATCCACAAAACATCCTACTGTGATGAGTGCTAGAGATATAATTAATAATATTTTTAAAAAGTCAATCCCTGACTTCAGGGAACTTGCAGTCTAATAAAGGGAGATAACACATAAGAAGGAAAAACATAGGAAATAAGTCAGAAACAGTTCCTGCCATCATGTAACTTATACTTCAGTTCTTTTTTTTGTTGTTGCTATTGTGCCTTATCTTGCCAATTAGGCTGTGGACTTCAAGTAGGGGCATCATTCACCTTTGTATCCCCACACAGATTTAGACACAGGCCCTGTACATGATAGTAATTCTGTAATGACTAATAATTCACATTTATGCGACACCATCCAAAGTTCTTACTTCATTGCAATCCCAAAAGGTAGACTACTGTCCCCACTGTACAAATGAGGGATCTAAATCCTCTGGGAAGAGCATGATTAGCCATGGTCAAATATAATATAGTGGATAGAGTGCTGGACTTCTAGTCAGGGAAGCCTGAGTTTGAAACCTACTTCAATGATGCTGACAAATCCAATAGATGATCTCTTCATCTATAAGTAAAATGAAGGGACTGGATTTCTTTTTTTTTATTTTATTTTAATTTTTGGATTTATTATTTACCTGTATAGACATATGCATATGGTTTATGCACACCTACAGAGATGCATAGAAAGTCAAAATAACTAGGGAAAGGAGAGATTCCATAATTTTTCCCTGCCAACAATAATCACCTTTTGGCCCACTCTTCTTTCCCTAGAAAGTGGCTGTTGTTCTTGAACTAAGTGGCTTCTATTATTATGGTGTTAAATTCCTCCTTCTGCATGATTAACTGGGGGGAGGGAGAGGCAGACAAGGGGGGGAGGAAACCAGCTTTAGAATACTACAGCCCAATTCTCAAAGCCCACCACACAGGACAGCCAACTCAGCTAAAAATGATGATTTAACCAAAGTCTTTTCTTAGTGCTCCTGGAAAGAAAATCCTTTGCTACTTCTTTCTCATATTTTCTTATATTTGTGCCAATATTTATTGGCACATGTACTATGTGCCAGTCATTAATAAATTAATTAAAAAGAGAGACAGTCCCTGCCCTTAGGGAGTTTCCAATCCAATGAGGAGAGACCACAAACAAAAGAAGTCAGAAAAGGTGGGCAGGAAGGACTCCGGTTGTAGCTGGGACGAGGGCATTTTGTTCCATGGAGGCAGGGCAGAAGATGCAAGTCAAGTGATCTGAGTTCAGTTTCTGCCTTCTATAAAGGAAGACATTAGGAGATAGGTCTCCAATCAAAGGAGAAAAGAGATGGAGGGAAGCCTGTCAACCAAGGCCAGAGTTAGAAATGTGATGAGACTTAGAAGTGATGAGTTTACTCTTTTCTCAAATATATAAGCACCTGAGAAAATTTTATAAAAATAAGTGCCATTGTCCAATTGATACATGGTCAAAGGGAATGAACAGTTTTCAGAAGGAGAAATCAAAGTTATCAATAGTCTCATGAAAAAATGCTCTAAATCACTATTGAGTGTTGTTATTCAGTCATTTTAGTAGTGTCTGATTCTTCATGGCCACATTTGGTATTTTCTTCACAAAGATACTTGAGTCATTTGTCATTTTCTTCTCTAGTTCATTTTATAGATGAGAAAACTGAGGTAGACAGGATTAAGTAACATGTCCAGGGTCACATGGCTAGTAAGCGTCTGAGGTCAGATTTGACCTCATGAAGATGAGTCTTCCTGACTCCAGGCCTGGCACTCTACCCACTGTGCCATTTAGTTATGCACAATTGATTAAAACATGCAAATTAAAACAACTCTGGGGTACCATCTCACACCTATTAGATCGGTTAATATGATGGAAAAGGAAAATGGCAAATGCTGAAGAAGATATGGGAAAATAGTAATTCACTGTTGGTGGAGGTCTGAACTAGTCCAACCATCCTGGAAAATAATTTAAAACTATATCTATAGGGCTATAAAAGTGGGTGTATATATACATATATATATATATCCTTTGACTCAGAAATACCACTTCCTAGGAATAGATCCTAAAGAGATTAAAGAAAAGGGGAGAAGAACTATTTGTAGAAAAATATTTATAGCAGTTGTTTTTGAATTGGCCAAATAATTGGAAATTGGAGCAATGTCCATCAAATGAGAAAGGCTGAGCAAACTGTAGTATATGATTGTGATGAAATACTACTGTGCAATGAGGAAAAACAAAGCAAGTAAGATAGTCTGAGAAAAATCTGAAAAGGCTTATATGAACAGATGAAAAGTAAAATGAGCTCAAGTAGAACATTATACACAGTAGCAGTAGACTTTCTAACTCTCCATGCCATACATAGTAGCAGCAACTTTCAATCTCTCCATGCTTTCTATCCCATTATGATATATTTCATATGTCATTCTGCTCTTTTGGTATATTGAGAAATGTCTTCATTTGAACAGACATCAATCTGGATCCCTCTAAGTAACAAGGAAAGCATGGGTACTTGAAGCTTCTACAATGTTTGGTCCTAAGTAGTAGGGAGGAGGTGCTCTGTGCTCCTCACATCCATACTCAGAGATCTATAACCCCTATTCTTACCTAGTTATACTTTTTGATTGCACATTGGCCCATTCACAAAATGTCCCCTCATGTCATTCATTCTACAAGATTTTCAGCTATAGTTAAAACAAACAAACAAAAAGAATCTTAGAAATCAGCTCTGATCCAGTACCTTTACAGATGAGGAAACTGAGACCCAATGAGTAAAAAGACCTTCCTTGCCCAAGATAACACAGGCAGCAAGTGATAGAATAGTGACTTAAACCCAGGTCTGCTGACAACCAACCCAATGTTCTTCATGCCCCACCCTCACCTTGTGAGTTCCATTCAATTAATCAGATTCTTATTGAGCCCTTACTATATTATTAGTTCTGTGCTGAGGGTTATGACCCATAATCAAATGTTCATTGTGTACATACTATATTTCTGTTTTACTTCTGATAATGATGATGATTCAATTCAGAAACATATACAAAATGGTGGTATTATAGTCAGAAGAGGAAAGCCATGCATGTATGTATGTGCATTTGTGTGTGAGAGAGACAGAGACAGAGATAGATTGAGTGAGACAGGTCGAGGGTGTGGGGGGGAGAGAGAGACAGGGAGAGGGAGAGGGAGAGGGAGAGGGAGAGGGAGAGGGAGAGGGAGAAGGAGAGGGAGAGGGAGAAGGAGAGGGAGAGGGAGAAGGAGAGGGAGAGGGAGAAGGAGAGGGAGAGGGAGAGGGAGAGGGAGAGGGAGAGGGAGAGGGAGAGGGAGAGGTTTCAGCAGGATTCTTTAGCTAGGGTCCATGGATAGATTTTATCATGAATTTGGATGGAGAAAAATGTACCACAGCATCATCTCACCATGGAGCTAAAAAAAAGAACATGCTAAAGATGGAGAAATCCAACAATAGTTGAAGTTAACCCCACACTGACTAAGCTTATCTCTAACCCAGAGAGAAAGACAAACAAAGACAGAGAGATAGACATAGAAAGAAACAAAGACACAGGAACAAAAAGAATATCCCAGTTTCCTCATCTGTAACATGGAACAATATTTTCACTATCTACCTCATAGTATAGAGATACTGCCTTGCAAATAATCCTGTATAGCAATAGTGTCAGACCCATTTCCTAGGCTGCATAGTGACGTCAAAAACTATAAAAAAATTTCCATGTTATATTGTTTTTTACTTATGTTATTCAATATTTCCCAATTATATTTCTGTGGTCAGCACTAGGAGAGTTTTGAGAGCCACTCGTAGCAGGACCATATAATTGGGAGTCCTTAGGGGATAGGAAGGAGAAGTGTTGAGTTATATGAGGTCTGGATTTGAAGACATTTGCATTAGCTGTGGGACCTCAGAATGACATACGGTCTCAGAGTTGGTAGGGGACACAGAGATCACCAAATCAAAGTACTCAACAACATGTCCACCAAGGGAGTCCTTGAGAAGTCTGAACTCTGGCCATCTCTCCAGAGGGCAGTACCAAAGTTCTAGGCTGAGTCCATAGACTTGGATTCATATCTGGATGCTGCCCACCAGGCCCTGGAAGATTTCTTACCCTGTTTCAAAACCTCAGTCACCTTTTCCACTTAGCACCTCAGTTTTCTCATCTGTAAAATGGGAGACTAGTGGAACTCCCTCAATACCTTCCTCCCAAGGTTTTTATCTTGTGGAAAATACTTCTCTAACAAATCTAAAAGGGCTACAAAAATCCAGATTGCTTTTATGATCATAATTAGTCAGGGCTTGATTTTCACATTACTGCCAAAAGATGGATTTAAGTGGGAGAAAAATACACAAGATATACATAAACTGCAGCAATTAGCAATACACGTCTGTCAGCAATCCTGTTGGAAAACACATTAATCTTGGAGAACACGGCCAGTAGACAGGAGCCAAAAGGTTGAAGCTTGGGTGGGGTGACCGGGAGACATTTTTACACAGCAGGTCATAGAAACAGGATATTGATAACATCCTGCAAACTTCCTCCTCAGGACTGGCATGGAGGGAAAAATTACGACCCTCAGGCATATAATGAGCAGTCAACCATTCACCAATTCACTTTCTGGGAGCCTGCCTTGCTGGGTCTGGGGGCCTGTGCTTTGCTTTTCCCTCCAATTAAAGAGTTGACTTGAAAGTCAGGGCAACACCTAAGCCTCCAGCTATCAGAGGATTGAACACATTTGGGATCCCAGGATCTGCAAAATGGGCCATTGCAACGGGTGCCAGAGCCTAGCCTTCACTGGCTATTCTATGGCATGGGAATTGTCTCCAGGGAAATGCTAAGTTGAGCAAGCTGCTTTGTTGTTTTGGGAGGGTTTGATTCCCCATCTGTCCTCAATCCCCTGTGTCTTCTCCAGAAAGGGTCTTTATAAAGAGTAGTTTGGTATAATACTGAGTGGGGTCCCCACTCTACACTTACTAGATTGATGTCTTGAGCAAGTCAGAACCACTCTGAGCACCAAATTTCTTATCTACAAAATAAAGTTAATAAATGTATTCTTAAGTCCATTATATGCTTCTTTGCTTTGGTGTAAGAATGACAAAAATTAATGATAGGAAGATGATTTCTAAACTCCTTTCTCATCTGGCATTCTATGTTCTAAAGACCCCTCTGCTCTAAGACCCCATAGCTCTGACATTCTGGTTCTAAAGACCCTCTCAGCTTTGACATTCTGTGATCTGAAGTCTCTTCCAGTTCTGACATTCTGTTCTAAGGATCCTCCTATCTCCCCAATCTATGTTCTAAGGTCCTTCCCAGATATGATATTCCATGTTCTAACAGCCCTCCTGGTACTGTCAGTCCAAGTTCTAAAGGCCTTCCCAATTCTGACATCTGTGCTCTGAGGCCTCTCCTAGTTCTGACAGTCTCCATTTTAAGGTTCCTCCAGATATGATATTCTCTGTTGTGAGACCCCTCCCAGCTTTGAATTTTATGTTTTAAAATTCCTCCCAGTTCTGATGTTCTTTATTCTTCGGTACTTAACACAGTGTCTCTCACACTCTCACATAATAATCATTTAATAAATGTTTAATAACTGTTCTAAGACCTTTCCCAGTTCTAAGTCCTTTGAAAGAAACCTACTGGGGGGTGGGGATAGCACTCTCTCTCTAGAGTCAGGGGCCTTGAGATTAAATCCTCCTTCTCAGATTTCCTAGTTATGATCTTGGGTCTCAGTTTCCATATCTGTAAAGTGAAAAAATAAATTATCTCTGAGGTTCCTTCTAAATCTGGATCTCTACGTATTCTATATAAGATCATTTTCAGTGCTGACAATCTATATTTTTTTTAGGATTTTGCAAGGCAAATGGGGTTAAGTGGCTTGCCCAAGGCCACACAACTAGGTAATTATTAAGTGTCTGAGCCTGGATTTGAACCCAGGTAGTCCTGACTCCAGGGCCGGTGCTTTATCCACTGCACCACCTAGCTGCCCCAGACAATCTATATCTTAAGGCTCCTTCTAGCTCTCACATTCTCTAACATTCTATTTTCTAAATCCCCTTCCCCCTTTTACACTCTGAGGACATTTCAGATGAGAAATATTCAAGTTGGAAGGTTCTAAGCCGCTCATGTTAGAGAAGTTCTATATTCTATATTCTCCTTTGATGACGTCTTTCTTCCTCTCCATTCCTCTGTCTACCACCTTCGTTCAAATCCTCATCATTTCATGTTGGCATGACTGTTAATTGTCTCCTCACATCTCTCTATGGTTATCTTTTAGCTTACATTTTAGATTATGAGGTTTTTTCCAGCTCTGACAATCTAATTTCCAGGACCCATTCCTGTCATTCTACCATTTGAGTTTTTATTCCTTTGTATTAAGGTTTTATGTTCTATCAAAATGTCGGGTAAGAGGGAACAGCACTCTAAGATTTTCTCAGGATTTTCCTCTCTGAGAATATTGGGGAGTGGGAAAGATCACATGAAGGGGTCTGAAGGAAAGCGTCACCACTGACGTGGATAATGACCAGTCAAAGGAGAGGCATTGAAGAGAACCATTGTTACCTTCATGGTTTTCCTGAGGGTAGCCTGGCTGTGAAGTCCCCCCCAGATCTCAGTCATGTGGGAAATTGGGAGTTGGCCATAAATAATGCTCCAGAAAAAAAAGGGGTGAAGTAACATCCCATAGTATTTTTATGAGTTTGGAAAAGTAGGCCCAGAGAAACAAAAACCCCTTTTAAGTTCTCAGAGAGAGAGAGAGAGAGAGAGAAACCCTGGTGGGTCTTTCCCTTTGAGATCTCAAACTTGGGGGGTGGTGAATGTTTCTAATCTAGTCAAGATCTCAGAATGCAAAAAGTGACCTGGAATCAAGGGGTGCTTTTTGAAAGGGGAAAAGGTTTCAAGTGACTGAGATATCTCCCAGGGGTGTTATCACTTGGCTAACCTCATGACTGAATGATCTGGGCAACCCAAATTCCTCTCTCTTAATTTAGTTACTAGCTTTGATCTTTCTCCTTTTGGAGAAGATCTGAGTCAGAGAGAGGTCCCTAGTGCCCTAAACTGAGTTGGAAATGAGTTGTGAGGCCTCTCCCCAGGGAGACTGTCAGGGAGATAAGCATGTTCTCTCCCCTTTGGAAATTAGAAAGTTCTGCTTCCATCTTTCCTTACTCCTTAAACTGAAACCTATGAAAAGAACTGGAATTCAAATCACTCATTTACTGTTTGATATAAGACAAAACTCTTGTCTTCTCTGGGTCTCACTTTAATTAGCCATAAAACAAGAGTTTGATTAGACAAGGCATTCTTAAATTTTTTTGCATTATGGATCTTTTGGCAATCTAAGCAAACCTATGGACTATTTCTTTAAGTAATATTTTTAAATGCATGAAAAATAAAGCCCATGGAATTACAAAGAAAACCAAAGGTTAGGAAAAATAAAGATGTCATTTTCCCCCTTCCAGATTCACAGATTCCTTGAAGTCTATCCACAGATCCCTTGGGAATTGGTAGAATCCAAATTAAGAATTCTCAGACTAAATAATCTCTAGTGTTTCCCCTTACATTTCCTAATTAATATTCTTGGGTGAGCTTTTCTGCCTTACTGCCCTGACCACAAGATAAGATGAACCTTTGCTTTCATCTGACATTTGTCCTAAGAGAGACCCTCATAGTAAGTACTAGAAAGGTTTGGTCAATTCCTTCTCCAAACTCTGACTTTATAATAAAAAATAGCACCAATTAAGAGATAGAAGAGAGTTCAAAGATCAACCAATTCAAACCTCTAATTCAACAGAGTCCCTGAAAAGTTAAGTAATCTGCCTAAATTCATGTAGATTGTAAGAGATAGTACCAGAATTTTAAACCCAAGTCATTTGATTCAAAATCCAGAGCTCATGACACAATGATGCCCTCATTCTCTGCTAAGACCCCTGATGGTTCCATGAAAAACTTAACAGTTATTCCATTGTAATTAAAACAGGAAAGGATCTTAGAGGTCATTCTTTAAATTCAGAGGACAGGAAGTTGAAACTAAATGACCTGCTGGTGCTAAGAACCTCTGACTCTAGAAATAGCGATAGAAGGAAGAGCTTATGAAATCACAGAATCATGAAATGTTGGAGGTGAAATGGTGTAGTTTCTTTATTTTTATTTTTCATTCAATTTTATCTTTTCAATTTATGAAAATCTGTTTTCTTTTCATTCTTATTAGAAAAGGTATGGGAAGGGGAGAAAAAAAAGTATTGTAACAAATATGTACAATTAAGCAAAACAATTTCTTCATTGCCCATACTGAAAAAACAGCAAGCTTTCTGTAAGGAAGCTGTCAAAAGGAGCTGGGGGAGAGGGGTGAAGAAGAAGAAAATATTCATGAAGGGATGGGTAGAAAAATCCAGAGAACCAGAGATAGAGCCTGACCTATGAAGAAATGAAGACATAATTGACTCAACCACTTTTCTTAAAATAGAGATCAATCTCAAAGATAAACCATATGTGTCTTAGTCTCTGAGTCTATCATCTCTCTATCAGAGAATGGGCAGCATCCTTCACCACTGAGCCTCTGGAATCATGGTTGGCCTATGTATTGATCAAAGTTCTTAAGTCCTTCAAAGTTATTTGTGATCATTGCTGTTTTCATTTTGCTGTTAATGACAATGATGTTTAATCATTTCAGTCATGTCCAACTCTTTGTGATTCCATTTGAGATTTTCTTGGCAAAAATATTGGAATAGTTTGACAGATGAGAAAACTGAGATTAATAGGGTTAAGTTCCTTGTCCAAGGTCACATAGCTAGTAAGTATCTGAGGCTGGATTTAAGCTCAAGTCTTTCTGACTCCAGACCCAGTGCTCTGCCTGCTGTGCCACATAACAGCTCTATTTGTCATTACAGTATTGCTATTATTTTATAAATAGTTTTCCTAGTTCTGTTCAATTTACTCCAGATTGATTCATAGAAGTCATCTCATTTTCCCCAAATTGTTTCTTTTGGGTTTTTTTACAACACATTATAATATAATTTGTTCAGCCATTCTCCTTCTGATGGTGCTATTTCCAATTTTTAGCTATATGGGATGCCATAAATATTTTCATACCTATGGGTCCTTTTATTCTTTCGTATATCTTTTTGTTATATAGACCCAATGGTGGCATTGCTGATTCAAAGGATATACACATAATAATTTTTGGTCATGGCTTTAAATTTCTTTCCAGATCATTTCACAAATCAACCAATTTTTTGCCAGCTTTGCCAATCAAATGAAAAGTAGAACCTCAGTATAACTTTAAATTGCATTTTTCTAATTATTAGCAAATTCAGAGCATTTTTTCCATATGTTTATTGATAGCTTGAATTTCTTCCTTAGATAAGTGTTTAATTATATCCTTTGACTAAATTTATCTATTGAGGAATGGTTTTTTTCTTACAAATTTAGATATATCTTTTGTGTACCTTATAAATGAGACCTTTATCAGAAAAAAATTGTACAAATATTTTTCTTCATTTTAATTTTAAACACATTGTTTTTGTTTGTCTAAAAGTTTTTTAATCATATGTAATTAAAATTGTTTGTTACAGCTTCTGTTATCCATTCTTTACCTTGTTTGGTCTAATACTTCCCTTTTCAAAAGAGGAAATTGAGTCCTAGGATCTGCTTTTATAAATGTTTCCTTTCTTCGCTAATACTTACTGCCACATTCTAGTTCAGATCCTCCAAAATCTCATGTCTGCATCTCTCTTAGGTCTCTTTGTTTATCTCATAGGACAGCTAGGGAGTGCCATGGTGCAAAGACGTGAAGTCTAGAAAACTCATATTCCTGAGTTCAACCCTGGCCTCAGACACTCCACTAGCTATGTGATCCTGGGCAAGTTACTTAAGCTTGTTTGCCTCAGTCAAATATGCTACAGAAGATGTCAAACCACTCCAGTAACTTCTCCTATAAAACCCTAAGTGGGGACATGGAGAGTTAGACATGATTGAGCAACTAGAAAAACTTATTTCCCCAAGTGGCCTTTCTGATGTTGAGCCTTCTTATTTATTGTTGTCAGTTTAAGCTTCCTAGAACTTCTTTCTCCATGTGACTTATCCCCTGGCTCAAGAATCTTCAGTGGTTCCCAACTACTCTCATCCAGCTCCTCTCCTAAGTATATTCTTATTTTCATATGTGAACAGTTGTTCCCCCAGCCCAAAACAAACCACTTTATTAGTAATAATAATAGTAGCAGCAGTTACTAGTTTCACAGTCCTTTTAATGTTTGCAAAGCATTCTATATAAGTAATGCTATTCAAGTCTTTAGAACAACAGTGTGAGGTAGGTTCTGTTATATCCATTTCCCAAATGAGGAAACTGAGACTGAGAGAGATTATTGAAGAATGACAGATCAAAGACAGAAGGAAATTGGACAAACCTAGAAGGTAAGAGACCACCAGCTCCTTATTTTCCAGACAGGTATGTAGCAGGGACAGAATTCAAACACTAACCTCTTTTTACCATACAGTATGGTCTCCTTGTCATCACTCAGGCTATAACTTACCCCTTCTGGAATTTGAAACCTAGAGGAGGATAATAAACTTTCTAGATCTATCTGAATGTGTTGCCAAGGACATTGGGAGAATTGGGAAGGATAAGGGGACAGGACAAGTAGAAATCTATTCAGGTCTTGTTGTGTGACCCAGAACTAGCCATTTTCTCATTTTGGGGGGGGGGGCAGAGTCTCAGTTTCCTTGACTGTAAAGTTCAGGTTTTAGATTAAATGCTTGTTATTATTAAGTAGTCATTAAATATAAATTAGAAAACATGGGTTAAAATCCTAACTCTGCCATTTGCAAACTGGAAGACTCTTAGGTGATTCATTTAACCTCTTGAAGGGTTAATTTCCTTATCTGTCAAATGAGGCATCAAAGTTAAGATTCTGCTTGTCCCTAGAAGACAACTAGAAGCAGTAGGGAGTTGATATAAAGAAGAAAAATTTGCCTTCATGTTGGGAAAAACTTCCTAAAATTATGGCTATTCAAAAGTGGAATGGGTTAGGCTTCCTGAAGTCCGATTCATCTTTCTGAGTTCACATCTGGCCTCAGACAATTCCTTACTGTGACCCTGGGCAAGGTACTTCACCTTTGCCTCAGTTTCCTCATCTGTAAAATGAGATGGAGAAGGAAATAACAAACTATTCCAGTATCTTTACTGAGAAAACCCAAATTGGTGTTAGCAAGAGTCAGACACAACAAAACAATAAGGCCAAAAAAATACAGAAAGGATAGATGAACAGTTGTTGAGTTTACTATTTTTGAGGATTTTTTTATGAATGAATGAATGAATGAATCATATTAGCCTCTGAGATTTCTTTCCACTTAAATTCTGTGATTTTGAGACCTCTCAGGTCCCTTCTATCTCTGAACAGCTGTGAGTCTTCTTTTTGACATGATTGGCAGTTCTTCACTCCTGGAAATGGTGCCAAACCACATGAGTAGGCTTGAGTTATATTCCTGCTTTGACAAGATCCCTAAAATCCTTTCTTATTCTCCTCCTCTAACCAGTGAGTAATCTAAAATTAAGCCTAACCCAGCACCAGCCTAGAGGCATGAAAGGAAATGTTATTTGAGTTGACAGTATCAGGAGTTTTATTCAATAAAACTTCCAGAGAGTTTTATTCAAGGGCTAAGAATGGTTACAAGGATTAGAATTAGTAGTTCAATAGCAGAGGCTTCACTTACCCTGATAAGATTAAAGTGTCAGTCTAGAAGATAGGCTATTTATTTGAATTACAGTTCTGACGATATTCTCCCCCCCACCATTGACTTCTTATAAAGATATTCTATTTTCTGAGATTTTTGTGACAAATAAAATCTGGAAAGACTATTCAAAAGTCCATGTCAACTCAAGTCAATCAACCATGTGTTAGATACTGCCTAAGAGCCACAAACACATCAACAAGTGGAAAGCTAGCAATTGCTCTCAAAGAGCTTGTTGTGGTCCATCTTTCATTTTCAAAGAGGACCAGTGACATCACAGGACGATGTCTTGATTTGTTCTTGAATTGGATTTAAGAGAGGTGCAGTTATGCAAAGTTACCAGTCTCACTCTCTCTTCCAGAATCATCTAAGTTCAGTGTCAAGAAAAAGTCAAGATGACTGGCAGTGGTCCAGGATGCAGTGAATGACCTTGATGTCTTCAATGTCTGACCAAACTCTCTTGAACTTCATTCAAAAGTTACTTCAAGATACTGACCCTTTAAAAAAGAGAATTAATAAAGTGACCTGAAGGCCTTCTAATAGAAATATTCTCTCTCTCTCTCTCTCTCTCTCTCTCTCTCTCTCTCTCTCTCTCTCCATATATATATATATATATATATATATATATATATATATATATATATATGTAATACCTGATACCCTCTGAAAGTCTCCACTTCTCCCTTTCATGCCTTTGCATAATCCCCAAGATATGGAATGCACTCCCTCTTCCTCTCCACCTTGCCTAGTTAGTAGTTCCTCACATGAGACATTTTAGATCACATCTCCAACCTTTTTCACAGGTAGATTGCTCCCTTCTTTCATAGCTCAGATTCTTTCTCCAGAATTTTTAGTGAGCCAGTCTCTTACCTGGGCATAACAGAGCAGGCCAGAGACAGAGTACCCGTAATCAGGTAGCAATTTAATTAATTGTTTTCATTGTAAGGAACAGATTTGTAATTTGGGATTTCTCCACCTTATTGAAATAGAAACAAAGATTTCATAGATCCTCATAAGTGGGAAGGGAGGGGGAAGGTGAATTATAAAACAATCAGTTTGAGGGTTTGAGTGATTTTCTCAGGATAAGTCGACCAGTACAGAAAAACAGAACAATAGAACAATCGCTACAAGTTTTCGGAGTCTTGAACATGCAAGTGGGACCACACAACTGTCCTTGAGTCCTGTGAGAATGGTTAGGTTGATTGCATAGTCTGGGGGAAACAGAACAAGTTATACTGATTCCATTTACTTAACACAGGCAATTACAGGTAAGGGAAAGATGGCAGAGCTTCTCAGGTTTAACAAATTACTTCAGGCTTCTTTTTCACTGACTCCCAGGCCAGTCTCTGCTTGTGAAAAGGATCTCTAGAAACTAAATTACTATTATATTCATTATATGTATTAAAATATCTCTTTTAACACCCACATGAAACTTTTCATGAAAAGCTCATAGTGTTCATGCTTTTTCCTTCTTGAAAATACTTTGTGTAACTTTATATAGATCTTGTATTTATCCATCTAATTGACCCTCAATGACAAGCAATTATGAAGTGACTACTCCATTGCCAGCTTGTATAGAAGAAGGCATTAGAAACACCAATGCAATAAGAAAAGAGTCTCTTCCTTCAGAGAGCTTATAGTCTGTAAGGGAAGACAATACAAGCAAAGAATGATGGAATTGTAGATTTTGAGAGTGTGAAGGGATCTCAGCTTTCATCTTTTCCAACTCATACATGAAAGGAATCCCTACTATTATAAACATCAAAAGGGATCACCAAGCCTCTGTTTGAATACGTGTATAAGGAAGGGAAATCCATTACCTTAAAAGACAGTCCATTCCAATTTGTACAGTTCAATCAATCACTCAATCAATAAACAATCAGCAAAGATGAGAAGGGAGAGTTTTCCAGGCAAGTGAGATAGTCAGAGATAATTTCCAGAGCCAAGAGATGAAATATCTTGTTCGAGAAATATCAAGGTGACCAGTGTCACTGGATCAAAAATTATGTAGACGGGAGTAAAGTATATGAAGACTGAAAAGGTCGTCCATGGATGATGGGAAGTACAGGGTTAGGAGATGAAGGAATTTCAATGTCAAACAGAAGATTTTGTATTTTATCATGGAGGCAACAGAGAAATACTAGAGTTTATTGAGTATGGAGGTGACATGATTAGACCCTCACTTTAGAAAAATCAATTTGGTGGCTGAAAGGAGGATGGATTGGAATGGGGAAAGATTTAACACAGGAAATCATGCTAGCAGGCTACTGCAATATTCCAAAAATGAGATGAAGAGGATGTATAATAGGATGGTGGCTGTGTTAGAAGAGAGAAGGAAGAAACTATTAGGAAGCTTAGATCAATACAAAGTTGCTGTTTTTCCTGATCAGACTAGATTTTTCTCTTTGCAACTTCCAACTATTGTTTACAATTCTTCCCTCTGGGATCTAATAGAATAAGTAATCCTTCCTTCACATGACAGCCTTTCAAATCCTTATAGCTATCTATAGTGTGCCCTCTGAGTCTTCTCCTCTCCAGACTAGACAATTACTGTTACTTCAACTATTCCTCATATGACATATGACATTGTTATTTAAGATCCCTTTCAGCTTTGGCATCCCAAACCCTACGTACCAAAAATCCCATCTTGGTAGTCTTTCTCTGGACACTCTTTAACTTCTCAGTCTCCTTAGACAGCAGCTCCAAAAGAGAATCAAATGCTCCTGATGAGATCTGATGCAGATGTAATTAATATAGCATCACTTTCTTATTCCTGAAAGTTGTGCCTTCCTTTGAAGTCCAAGAGCACATTGAGTTTTGGGCTGTTCCATCAGCTGCTAATACAGATTGAGCTTTCCAATGACAGGATTATTTCCCTTACATTGGTACCAAAAGGCAAATTTGATTAGGCAATGTGCATGTGCCTCCCCCAGGGCAGGGTTAGGACATAGAGCACAATTTCTACATTAGCCACCAGATGACACTCTAGACTCAAAATGCTGCAGAGCCTAGGTCTTCTTCAGTCCTCTGTCCTTATGAGAATAGATGGATCTAAATTGCACTTTTTTGGTTTTCACTTTTAGAGCTTGCCCAAGTTCTATCTCATCTCATTTAGTAGAACATAGGCTATAGAAATTTTAATAACCTTTTTTTGCTCAAATTCTCCATTCTCATGTAGATCATAATATCCTTCACAACTCTGTGTGACCCAAAAGGACTACATTCATTATAGATCAGGGTATATTTTCAGAATGGAATCCAAAGAAAGAAAAAAAAGTGAAAACTCCTAATCACTACTCCCCAGATATGCATACAAAAATCTGAAATTGCAGCTTCCCAGGAGCTATTGTGACTTCTCTTCCAATTAGAGATGTTAATATTACTTATGCCAAGGTAACAGTCATACTTTTCTCTGATATCAAATACATAGAACAGAAAAGAGGCACAGTCCTACCATGTGGCTTATAGTAGTATTTTTGCTTCCTAGACAACCACCAGATGAAGTCTGCAATGTGATAGTTATATAAGATTCTCATGCTCAGGCATGATGTCAATACTGCCTCTTTGGTATGTCTAACTTAATTCTATTTTGTTCTTTTTCAGGTGGCTAGGTGGCTCAGTGAGTGGAGTAGTGGACCCATAATCAGGAATTCTTTAGTTCTTAATTCTTAGACACTGGACCCTAGGCAAGACACTTATACTCTGTGTCAGTTTCTTCAATTGAAAAATAGCACAATAGGAATAATTCTGATCTAATATATTTTAATCGATTCTAGTATAGTATAGTCTATCCTGTTCCATTATTACATTCTATCCTAGTCTGTCCTGTCCTTTTATTCCATTATATTATTTTCTTTTCCATTCCATCCAATCCCATCTCATCCTATCCTTTCTTATCTGGTAGCCAGGTGGTGCGGTAGATAGAGCACTGGCCTTGGAGTCAGGAGGATGGGAGTTTGAATCCAATCTCAGACATTAAAAGTTGATACTCAGATACTTAGAAGTTGAGTGACCTTGGGCAAGTCACTTAACCATGACTGCCCCTCATCCAGGGCCATCTCCAGTCATCCTGATCCATATCTGGCCACTGGATCCAGATGGCTCTGGAGGAGAAAGAGAGGCTAATAACTTAAGACAACCCCCCCACACTCAGATCCAATTCATGTGCTTGTCATGATATCACCTCCCTGATGACATGGTCTTCTTCGGACCATCATCATCATCGTCATAATCGTCATCGTCATCATCATCCTATCCTATGTTCTAGGTGTGATCAAGCACTGATATTCTATGTTCTAAGTCCTCTCCTCACTTTGTAAGTCTATATTCTCCTAATATCTTTGCCAGTCCTGACCTTTCATGATAAGACAAAAAAATGCACCATGATAATTGTGAGTCTAGCTCCCCATACAGCTTTGCATTTTTTCCAACTCTGAGAAAAGCCCCTGCCCCACACTAACTGGCCCCTAATATATTTGCACAAATGTAAGTACACACTTTTCATTTCTCCATCACCGAGTTTGGCAAGTCAGCTTTTTCAGCATTCTTGAGTGAAGGCTAGACTGCCTTAAGGCCAAGTCTCCCTCCTATTTGGTCACTTAGTAGAGAATGTTTGACAAACTTAGCCAGTACATTTATTTTGGTAATCACTACATGACTGATAGGTTGCCTTTGGGAAATAATTATATACTTCATTAAACAACAGTCTTACATAGTCACTTCCACCCAAAATATCTCCCCTCACATATTCACAGAAAGGCTTATGCACTTGACTTTGTTCAACAGGTTTTTGAGGATTTATAATGTCCAAAATCCCAAGGCTGCCATTCAAGACCCTGCCCCCCAAATCTAATCCTATTTAACAGTTACAATCTTGCTTTGCATCACTCCCCTCCCCAATGCCTCTCTCCAGCCAGGTAGGTCTAAGTGCTTTTATCCAAACATACCCTGAGAGGAGTGACTGACAAGAAGTTCTCTTAGGTCCATTCTCGTTTCTAGATTCTATGTTTTAAAGTATTTTCTAGCCCTAATGAGCAATTCCCCACTCTATAACCTTGATCAAAGCCTGCAAAGACTGCCTTACTCTTCGATAAATATCCCAATCCTACCCATGTTTCAGGACCCAGGTCAAATTCCAACTCCTCCAGATGATTCTAGTCAAATCCTCCTCCTCTAACTTTCTGTAATAGCCTATGCTCCTCCCCTTGTTTTGTCATATACCACATGGACAAGGTCTTTTTAGGTATGTATAACATTATTCTCCAACTAAAATGTCACATCCTTAAAGGCAAAAATCGTGCCTCATCCCTAACCCTTTCTCCTGATGCCTAATCTTTCTATTATGCCACAGAACTGAGCTAGGTAGGTGATCCTGGGCAAATACTTCAACTCCTTGAGCCTCAGTTGCCTTATCTGAAAAATGAGAGTTAGACTCAATAGACTTTGGATTCCTTCCAGCTTTAAATCTATAAACCTTTGATTTTCCTCATTTATTTCCAATTTGAGAGACATTGTGCCTCCTCATCATTTAGCACATTTAGATTTTCAAGGCTATCTTGATATTCCCAACAGCATGTAATCTCCTACCAGAGGCAGGAAAACTCTGATTCATGGAAGTTGTATTGGTCTGACATTGCCAAGACAATCATAGGTGGGAATCAAAATTCAATAAATCTAGTAGCTTTTTAAAAGTAAATTGGGGGGGGGGCAGCTAGGTGGCACAGTGGATAGAGCACCATTCCTGGAGTCAGGAGGATTTGAGCTTAAATCCAACTTCAGGCAGTTAATAATTACCTAGCTGTGTGACCTTGGGCAAGTCACTTAACCCCACTGCTTTGCCAAAAAAAGGTAAAAAAAAATGAATTGGGGCAGTTAAGTGGTACAGTGGATAGAGCACTGTCCCTGGAGTCAGGAGGACCTGAGTTCAAATCTAACCTCACACACTAAATAATTACCTAGCTATGTAATCTTGGCCAAGTCACTTAACCCTACTGTCTTGCAAAAACAAACAAAAAATGACTTAAATGTTTGGCTAATACAACCCATGAATAATGTTATAAATATTCAAATACTCCTTGGCAGAAAAAAAGGTTCCTCACTCCTGCATACAAACACCTTTTTATATCTCTTAAATATATTTCCTTCTCTTCAATACCACTGCCAGCATCTTGGTGCAAGACTTCATCTCCTCATACCTGAATCATAATAATAACCCACTGATGGGGCTCTCCTGCCTCAAGTCTCTCCCATTTTCATTCATCCCCTATTCCATTGTCAAATGGATCTTTAAAAATCATTTCACTTTCTTTTTCGTACAGTTTTCGTTGCGGGCAAACTGGCTACTCATCATTTCCCAATCATAGCACAGGTCACAAGACCCAAGATTTTGAACTGCAGTGAACTTTCAAAGTCTTCTAGGTCAACCTCTTAATTTTATAGTTAAAGAAACTGAGACCAAAAGAACATAAGTAATTTGCCCAGGGTCACATAGGTACAAGGGAGACCACACCAAAAGCTCTTGGTCTTGGGACAGCTAGGTGGTGCCATGGTAGAGCACTGACCCTGGAATCAGGAGGACCTGAGTTCAAACTCAGTCTCAGATGCTTAATAATTGCCTAGATAAGTGACCTTGGGCAAGTCACTTAATCCATTGCCTTGCAAAAGTTAAAAAAAAAAGCAAGCTCTTAGCCTTGTCCTCTTACCTTTATTCCTTCACCTTCTTCAAAACCCAACTCAGATGTCATCTCTTATGTGAGGCCTTTCCCTTTAGTGGTAGGTGATATACGTCCTATAAGAAGTATTACCAAAACTAGTATTAGAAATCAACTTCTGATGGGCGGAGCCAAGATAGCAACAGGAGAAGATCCTCTCTTAGGTGCTCTAATATTTCACAACTTATAAAAATAAGGACTCTAACTAAATTTTTGAGAGTTAGAACCCACAGAGGGATCCAGTGAGGCAATTCTCCAGCCCAAGGTAACCTGGAAAATAGTGGAAAGGCTCCACTCCATGGGGTTAGAGGGGCAGCCTGCCAGAGTGAAGGAATTTCAGTGTCCCAGAGGCAGTCCCAGGACACTGGGAGCCACAGCTCACAACAGCAAGGGTCGGGGGGCAGTTTCCTGACCTACACCCTGAGGAACAATGGGCACAACTTGGAAGATCAGAGGGGGACCTCTGCCAGAGTGAGTGCATGAAGCCCAGCCTTCAGGGCATTCAGCCAGCATCATGGCCCCAGCAGCCCAGATCCAGGAACTGGCAGCAGGCGGAGCCTGCAAGCAGGAATCCCCAGGCAACAGAACCTTGAATACTCAGCCTAGGTAGAGGAGTGGAGAGAGACTTCTGAGGTCTGTCCTCTGTCCCTGGAACAAGACTCTGGGGCTCTGACCACATTCAGATCCTGATAACAGCCTAGGCCCCCAATATAACAGCAGGGCCCCCCCACATCAGCCCCATGGCAGAGGGGTGAGCTTGTGGTCATTCACAGACCAGGAGGGAAGACAGAGCTTCACACACAGAGATCTTTATGGGGGGGGGTATCCCAATAATACTCAAAAATTCAGGAAGTACCCCAAAACCAGGCACAGGATGGAGAAAGGAGTAAGCAGAGACAAAAGAGGAATGCCATTGAGAAATACATCGTCTATGATGCCAAGAAGGATCAAAATACTCAATATGAAGATGAGGAAGTACAAGCCCCTGCATCTAAAGACTCCAAGAAAAATGGAAATTAGGCTCAGGATATGACAGAGCTCAAAAAAGATTTTTGAAAATCAAGTGAGGGAGATAGAAGAAAAACTGGGAAAATAAATGAGAAAGATGTAGGAAAAACATGAAAAAGAAGTCAACAGCTTAGTCAGGGAGATCCAAAAAAAATGCTGAAGAAAATAACATGTTAAAAACCAGCTTAGGTCAAATGGATAAAACAATTCAAAAAGTTATTGAAGGGAAAAATCTTTAAAAAGCAGAATTGGCCAGGTGGAAAAGGAGATAAGAAAACTCTGTGAGGAAAACAAATCCTTCAGATGTAGAATAGAACTGAGGGAAGCTGCTGACTTTACGAGATATCTAGACACAATACTTCAAAACCAAAAGATTGAAAAATTAGAAGAAAATGTGAAACATGTCATTGAAAAAACAACTGATCAGGAAAACGGATTCAAGAAAGATAATTTAAAAATTATTGGGATACCTGAAAGTCATGATTAGGAAAATAACTTTGACCTAATTTTTAAAGAATTGCTACAGGAAAATTGCTCAGATATCCTAGAAGCAGAGGGCAAAATAGAAATTGAGAGAATCCACCGATCTCCTCCAGAAAGAGATAAAAAAAGAAAAACATTGCCTAGGAATATTATAGCCAAGTTGCAGAACTCCCAAGTGAAAGAGAAAATCTTACAAGCAGTCAGAAGGACACAATTCAAATATAGTGGAGCTGCAGTCAGGATCACATAGGACTTAGAAGCAACTACATTAAAAGCTTGTAGGGCTTGGAATATAATATTCCAGAAGGCAAAAGAGCTCAGAATGCAACTGAGAATCAATTACCCAGCAAAGTTGAACATCTTCTTCCAGGGAAAAAGATGGATTTTTCAATGAACCAGGGGAATTTGAAATGTTCCTGTTGAAATGGCCAGAGCTGAACATAAAGTCTAATCTGCAAATACAGGACTCAAGTGAGGCATAGAGAGGGGAGGAGAAGGGTAAGATATGAGGGACTTAATAATGATGAACTACATGTATTCCTGTATAGAAAAATGATACTTATAATACTCATATAAACCTCATTTAATAGAGCAGGTAGAAGGAGCTTTTAGAGATGAAACACAGGAGAGAGTTGAATTTGAAGATATAATATAGTGTAAAAATGGAGTCAGTGGCTAAAAGGGAAATGTAATGGGAATATGAGAAAGGAGAGGTGGAATAGGCTAAGATATTTCATATGATAAGACTTTTATTATTTCAATGAGCTATTGCAATGATATGGAAGGGGGAAGGCAAGGGGGAATGAGGGAACCTTTGCTCTCATCAGAGGTGGTTAGGAGAGGAAACAGCATATATATTCAATGAGGTATAGACATCTAGAGTAAGAAGGAGAGAAGGGGGATGGGGAAGGGGGGATGTGAGTGATGGAGGAAAGGGGAGAGAGTGGTCAGATATAATATATTTTCTTTTTTGCTTCTTGCAAGGTGCTGGGATTGGATGGCCTGTCTTGGGACCATAAGGCCGGGTGGATGCCTAAGGGGTGGTATGTGGGCTCGGGGCCTCTTGGCCCCAAGGGCCAGAGATCTGTCTACTGCACCACTCAGCGACCCTACAGCACATTTAAAATGAGGAGTAGAGTGGAAGGAGAGAGAAAATATAGTATATGGTAGTACGAATGGAGGGAGTTGTGATCAGCAGTGGCAACTGTGGAAAAAATATGGAAGTAGCTTTTGTGATGGACTTATCATAAAGAATGTGACCCACCTGTGACAGAGCTGGAGGTGTTGGAACAGAGACTGAAGCACATTTTATTATTATTATTATTGTTGTTGTTGTGGTTGTTATGTTGCAGGGGTTGCAGAGCAAATGGGGTTGGGTGGCTTGCTCAGGGCTTCGCAGCTGGGTGATTGTTAGGGGTCTGAGGCCAGATTTGGACCCGGGTGCTCCTGGCTCCAGGGCTGTTGTTCTGTCCTCTGTGCCACCTGGCTGCCCCTACTATTACTATTATTGCTGTTATTATTTTATTTTATTTTGTTTTGTTTTGTTTTTTTGTTTTTTGCAGGGCGATGGGGTTGGGGTAGCTTGCCCAGGGTCACATAGTTGGGTGATTGTTGGGTGTCTGGGACCAGATTTGGGCTCAGGTGTTCCTGGCTCCAGGGCTGGTGCTCCATCCTCTGCGCCACCTGGCTGCCCCTATTATTATTATTAATTTTAATTTTGATTTTTTCTCTTTAATTTACTTTATTTCTCATGCAAGTCTATATTTTTTTGGGGGAAGGGGTATTATGTTTACTCCTAAACAAGAATATTTTAATAACGTATAAAAAATCATTTGTACAAAAATAAGAATAAATAAAAATTCCAAAAAAAAAAAGGAATCAACTTCCCTTCTCCTCATTCAAGTATCTTACCACTACATTATCCTATCACCATCTAAAAGAGTTGTCTAATGTACTGTTGGTGGACTTGTGAACTGATCCAACTATTTTAGAGAGCAATTCAGAACCAAGGGCTAGAAAAAAAATATATATATATGTATGTATATGTATATGTATATGTATGTGTATGTGTGTATGTATATGTGTATATGTGTGTATGTATGTATATGCATGTATGTGTGTATGTATGTATATTCCCTTCTGTCTAGCAATACTACTACTATGTCTATATTCCAGAGAGATCTAAGGAAAAGAAAAAGAGACTCTATCTGTACAAAAATATTTATAGCAGCTCTTTTTGTGGTGGTAAAGAATTAGAAATGAAAAGGATGCCCATCAATTGGGGAACAAATTGTGTATATGAATGTGATGGAATACTATTGGGCTGAAATGAAAAGCAGGATGCTCTCAGAAAATCTGGAAAGACTTATATGAACTATAAAAAGTGAAATGAGCAGAACCAAGAGGACACTGAACACAGTAAAAGCAATGGCATATGATGATCAACTGTGAATGATTTAGCTATTCTCAGAAATACAATGATCCAAGACAATTCCAAAGGAGTCATGATGAAAAATACCATCCACCTCAACTTCAACAGAAAGACTGAACCCAATGCAGATTAGAACTAAAAGGGACCTATGGCAGATTTCACTATTTTGCTCTTCAGGTCAGTGTAAGAGAAAGAATGGTAATTGAACATGACCAGAAAGTTTAATTGTAGAGGACCTCAATCCACTTGCCACAGAAGACATTCCTATGGAAGTCATGCAAACATATTGGATTAGCAGCTGCTACTCCACTGGTACTTGGAGAATATTGACTCTCTCCAAAAAACACCCCCAGTTCCAGGAGAGAATACAAGAGTAGGGAGGAAGGAAAAAATATTGAGAGTCCACCTACATGCACAGTTAGGCTGGGTCTCCTAAGGATGGCACCAGTGAAGTCCTATTCTATTTCTTATCATTTGACTAGGGTGCTTGTTTTGACATCCCCAAAAGTGCCTTATGAGGTCAAGCAGGGGTGCTTAGAGGGGAATTCTAATCCTTGAGAATTGATTGCTCCAGGGGACTGTAAGCTAAAGTTGTTGATATGGCATACTGGTTGCCCAGAGCATGCATATGAGTAGAGCTATCCTTTAGGATTCTCTGCCTTTAGGCTACGCAAGGTCTTCACCATAAAAAATTAATGAACCCGTCCTTGAAATTTAATTCCTCAGGGGACTAAAGGTTCTGGCAGTTGACAGAGCTTCTGTTCCCCTGAATAGAAGAGGGTCAGGACACTAGGAGTTACCATTCCTCAAACAATGATCCTGAGAATATGTACTCAGATGAATTAATCTAGAATCTTTACCAAATATTTGTCCTCTTCTATGGTAAGCAAGATTTTTTTGTTTATGGTTAGATGGAGAATGAACAGTGGTATGGGGGGAAATTTTTTTTAATAACTAACTCTCTGAAAGTCAGAAAATGTACCTTTGACTAACTTTCAAGTTTAATCAGCATTATTATTATTTCCCTATCACTTTCTTGTCTGGACAATCAGTAATCAGTCAAACCCTGATTTGTATTGTTTGTTGATTTCCAAATAAATTGCAGCGAAAATTAAATTAATTCTCCTAAACTGGTTAGCTCCATTGCACATCTGATTATCAGTTTCTTGTTTTGTTTTCATCTTGAACCTGGGGTATCAGGCTGGCCTTCATTAAATCTGGTCTGTTATATCATGGAAAGGCCTGTATATAGGCATTTGGGTTGCTCATACTTCACAGAATCCTCCCCACAACTTTCTGACTAGGTACTTCCCCTATGATGATATCAAAGGCAAAGGGGAGCTAAGTCCACCTGAATCAGTGATATGTCCTTATTGAACCTCCTTTCTTGTGGTTCAGTACATCTTTTTTTGTTAGATGTTATATAGTCAACAAATGTTTCATCGATGTTTCATGCCAAGTCTGAATTTCCAAACTGGTTTAAATTTGGAAAAGAATAAAAAATCTTCTACAGTCAGACAACGGAGACAGGGAATGCCCATACCAGAAATGACCTAGGCAACGGCAAAAAGGAGGGAGAAGAAGCAGGAGGAGAATTAGGGGCAGAGCCTGTTAAGCTAGGAGGTAGAAAGAGAGTAATGCTTCCTGCTTGCACAAGTTTCAAATTGGTCAAACTCTGAGATTCTGAAAGAAAATATTATTCATTAAGAAATCAGATAGCAGCCTGGTACAATGAAGGGCAAGCCCAGGAAACAAAGGAGTTGAATCCTGGTCCTGTTCTTCCACCACATAACCTATGGTGCTTTCTAATTTGCCTTTGCTGATTCTACTTCAGTATCCTTAATCATCACAGAAAACAGAGAAGGTGATCCTCATACAATCTATATACAAATAAGGGTGATATAAGGTTTGATGAAGTTGAAGCAAGGGAGAATCAAAAAAAGTTCTATGAGAAATTTAGGGTATTAGAATTCACTTTCATCTAAAACAGGAGTTAGCGAACCATGACCCAGGGACTAAATCTGGTCCTCTGCCTCTTTTTATATGTCATGTGAGCTAAGAATGGTTTTTTAATCAAATATTTAAAAATAAAATTTAAATAAAGTTTTGAATAAGGGTTTAAAAATATAAAAACCATTCTGAATTCATGGATCATACAAAAAGAGGTAGAGAGCTGCAATTGATAAAGCTGAATGAAAAATGCATGGAGTTCAGTCACAAATGGTCCCAGAATTGGCAGTTTCTAGAGTTGGCCAATGGTGCAGTGGAGAGAGTGTCAGACCTGGAGGCAGGAGGACATACCTGAGTTCAAATCTGATGTGTGACCCTGTTCAAGTCCCTTAACCTCATTTATCTCACTTTCCTGATTTGTAAAATGACTTAGAGAAGGGAATGGCTAACCATGTCAATATCTTTGCCAAGAAAACCTCAAATGAGGGCATGAAGAATCAGAAATGACTAATCAACAAAATAGCAAAGGAGTTGGCCTGTTGGCTATAGTTTGCTGACCCCTGAATGGTATATATTATTCTAGAGTATTCAAAGGGAAATCCGCTACTTCTTGTCTCACCTCCTTATTTTACAGATAGGGAAACTAAGACCCAAGATAAAAAATGCTTTGTCCAAAGTCACTCAGGTAGCAAGCAATGGAGGCAAGATTTGAATCCAGGTACTCTGACTCTAGAATCAATGCCTTTTCCTTTATAGCATTTTGCCTCCCTAGTTCTGTGTCTTCCAGGTCTTCCCCTAAAGTAAGTCAGAACTCTTTCAATTTAACAAATAAGAAAAATAATCTTAGTTGATAATTAGGTCACTAAACTGTCTATTATCTGTATTCTGCAAGGATTTTCATTTAGGAGAGCATTTAAAGAACGCTGTTCATCTAGAACATCTTTTCCTTTTATAGAAGAAATGGAGGACTAGAAAGAGAACTGCCCAATTTAAGGAATATATCTAGATTTCTGATTTCTAGTCCAGGGTATTCTGGTTTCTAGTCCAAGGTACTTTCCCCATAATAACCAACGTTGCAATGGAAACTGCTATTCAGAGTGAGCTTAGCCACCTAAGCTCATGTAGGAAGCTGGAGCTCTAGGATCATAAGTGACCAAACCCTAAGCATTTTTCATTCAACTTTCTCAACATCTTAAGGCTTAGTCACTTATCAAGAGCTTATCTGTATTTATTACAATGTGGGGGTCCAGGAAGTCGGCCTGGCAGTTTCACAAGGACCAACTCTCTTAGAAGCGTTCCCACACTTCTTTGGTACTTGGATACCTTGGGAATGTCTCTGCCTCTGATTTTTAGAATAGATCTTGATGTTTTTGGCTGCTGTTGTTTTTCTTTTCCCACCCCAGGACCCATGATAAAGCTGGAAAAATGCAAAAGCATAAAGAAGATCAAGGGGAGGCTACCGAAGCCTGGATTTTAAATCTGGACTCTGCAAGATCCACTGACTGGACATTTCCTTTAGAAGACTGCTAGATTTGTGACACCAGGCAGGTCAATTCACCTCTGTCTGTCTCGGTTTCCTCAACTATAACATGGGAACAATAATTGTACTTACCTCCCAAGATTATTATGGGGATCAAATGAAATATATCTATCTATGTTTGTGTGTATGTGTGTATATATATATCATGTGTTATATACAAACAACATATCTCTCCATATATATTATATATATATGTATATATGTATATATATACATAAACATTATAAAGACATAGATAGAGATCCCAAGTTTGGACTGTGTCTTCCCT
Organism: Macrotis lagotis; assembly: GCF_037893015.1. Lineage (NCBI taxonomy): Eukaryota > Metazoa > Chordata > Mammalia > Peramelemorphia > Peramelidae > Macrotis > Macrotis lagotis. The sequence goes on from NC_133658.1 coordinate 57,360,266, forward strand.
GAACAATATGCCATGTAGACATGATGGGCTGGAGATGCATCAACGCCCTGCATGTATATATATGTTATCATATGTTCCCCAGAATGCTTTTGTGTGTGTTTATTCGTTTTCTACCTTGCAGAGCAACCACATAGAATGATGGAGGATAAGTACCCGGTTTCATGTTCTCCTGCAAAGCCTGCAGGAATTTTGTAATTTTGTGGTCCATCTGACTCAAAAATCAGAGAAAAACAATAGTGAGTAGACCAGGAGAATAAATGAGACGATGTTCAGACAGAAGTGAGAACCAAGAGTAGACACATGTGGACAGTCTCAGGTTGGTCAGAAGAATTAAGAGCAGATCAGTCTGAAAGAGTAAGTATAGAGTTGGTGACATGGCTCTTTGCTTCCCCTTCATCAAAGCCAAGACACTTTCCTTTTATCTATTCAAACACTTTTCTTTCCATTTTGTCTTCCAACCAGCGGGAATGGTTGGAGAGGAAAGCATGGAGAGGAATGAGTGGAGAAAGGGAAAGAAGAAATAAAGAATATTATCCTCTGGATACCAGTCTCATAAAGTTGTTTAATGCCTATCTCCCCTTCCTAGACCTTTCCTGTTCTTCCTCTCTTTGGTGGCCCCATCTCTACCAACTGCCAGTATAAAGGAAATTCTGACACGAACCAGTGATACTTACCAGTGAGTGTTCCCACTTCCAGAGGAATTTTCATCATAAGTTTTCTTCTCTACTAGTAGAAAGAAAGCAGTCACTGGACCCAGTTGACTCCAGAGGAGAAAGTGAGGCTGGTGGCTTAGCACAGTCCCTGCTCACTCAGCATCTCCTCACTCAAATTTAATTCATATGCTTGTCCCTGATAGCATGAACTTCTTCGAGGACAAAAATCATCATCATATAGAAGTGACCAAGAGCTGCTTGGACCACTAAGACATTTACCTTTCAGTGTAAAGCCTTTTATTAGCACAAAACCAAGAAAAGCATTTAAAAATCTTCATATGGGGCTGTCTACAATGAAAATGCACTGTTGTTTTATTATTCTTCACAAACCAGGTAAGTATATACAGGTATAGGTCAATCAGGTTATAGAGCTGTAGTTCTCACAAGCTGTTTGGAACTGGGGGGTGGGGCAGGTCTGTACCAGATATAGAATTGATCTGCCTGGTTTCTTTTAAGTTCCTAATAAAATCTCACCTTCTAGAAGAAACCTTCCCCAATTCCTTAATTGCAGTGTTTTCCCTCTGCCATTTATTTCCTAATTATCCTGTATATAATTTGTTTTCTATATAATTGTTTGCATACTTCCCCCCTTCCCTCATTGTAAGCTCCTTGAGGGCAGAAACTGTATGCCTTTTTTTGTTTCCCCAGTGATTAACAGTGTCTTGCTTGTAGTAGGCATTTAATAAATGCTTACTGATTGATTAAAAAAAAAAGTAATAACATGAAATAGTATGGTGGGTACCAATGAGTGGGATTATGCAGAACCACAGTGAATTCAAGAATTTTTCCCCAGGAGAATTGAGAAGAGTATATTGCCTTCTTTAGGGAGTCACAATTTATCTCCTCATCAACCACTATTTCTAAACTCTATGTGTTATAATCCTTTATCATTCTGCACTGTAATACAACCCTGTCACCCCTAGAATATTGCTTCTAAGATCTAACCACTAGGGAGAGCTTCTCTAGCCTATCTTCTCCCCTATTTGGGGAGGGGTTGAGTGAAAACCTGATTTTCTGAGGGATGGGCTACGCTCTTCCATGGTTAAGTTGGACTCTACCCTGTTGCTCTCTGCTCTCCCTCTTCAAATGAATTTACCTTATGAGCAAGAAAGCCAAGTTATGCCTCTGGGAATATTTTAATGCATGTAAGAGACAATCTAGCAAAAGTACCCTTCATATTTCATAGATGCTTGTAATAGGGCTCTGTGGACTGCTACAGATATAGCAATCAAACATGCAAATGTGTATTAGATACCTCTATGGTTCCATCAGCTGTCCTCCTTCTTCTCCCCAACACAATAACTAGTACATTAACCCACCATCACTGTTGAGAGTTGAGTCTGAGTTAATCCTCCCAGAACTTCCAAACCAGGAGGTTTCAATTTTGAATATCCCCACAGAACAGCAGAATTTGAATTTCCAGGTAGAATTTATACCAGGAATGCATGGATGGTTCAATATTAGGAAAACTATCAGCATAATTGACTATACCAGTGACAAAGCAAACAAAAATCATAACTAACTTGATAGCTGTAGAAAAAGGTTTTGAAAAAATATACTTTTTTAATATATGACTTTTTCCAATTACATGTAAAAACAATTTTTAACATATGCTTTTTTAAGATTTTTGACTTCCAAATTCTCTCCATCCCTTTCTCCCTTCCCTCCCTCCTTATTGGAAAAGTAAGACATTTTATACATATGTGCAGTCATCAAAAATATATTTTGATATTAGTTGTTATAAAAGAAAATGCAGACAAAAAAATAAAAAAATAAAGTGTTTTTTTAAATATACTTCAATCTACATTTAGACTCCATTAGTTTTTCTCTGAAAATGAATAGCATTTTTCAACCTGTCATTTAGAATTGTCTTGGATCATTTTTTTTTCTGAAGAATAACTGAGTCATTCACAGTTGATCATAAAATATTATTACTGTATGCAATGTTATCCTGGTTCTACTCAGTTAGTTTTGCATCAGTTCAAATAAGTCTTCCCAGATTTATAACACAATAGTACTACCTCACAATCATATGCCATTCCGCAATTGATGGGCATCCCCTCGATTTCTAATCCTTTGCCACCACAAAAATAGCTGCACTAAATACTTTTGTACATATTTGATCTTTTCCTTTTCCTAGCTAGTAATAGTATTACTGTGGTGGTGAATACAAATAATTTTATAGCTCTTTGGGCATAGTTCCAAATTGCTCTCCAGAATGGATGCATTCACAAACTCCATAAGCAGTGCATTAGTAGAATGGCAGTGTCTTAAAGAAATCAATTTGTTTTTAATATTAGAAATTGTCCCTCACTATCCCAGAAGGTCATTTGCCTGGAACCATAACAGAATCATTTACCATTCTGGCTAAAATTGACAAAGGGAAATGAGAAAACGTAGAATGATGGCACACTTGGGACATCTTCAGTATCCCACACACAGTGATTGACCTCCTTGTGAGGAAATAATATGCCCTAATCAGCCCTACACAGCTTCCTTTCCTTGCACCAACCCAGACCTCTGGATACCTTTGCCCTCCAAGCCCCCTAGGAAATGCAGAAACAGGCATCTTTTGGACCATACTCTTAAGTGCCAAATAAGGCCCTGGGGGAGGGGAGGAAATGGAAAATGGCTAAAGTCTGTGTGACTGCAGGAAGAGAGGCAGCCTTGGGTTTAGCGAATAATCATTACTGTAAGGATTTCGGGAGGCCAGGGCTCTCCAAGTCAGTCATGGGTTTTGAGGTGCTTTCCAGGCTGTGGAACTTATAACCCTATTTTCTCATTCTCACAATGAGAGAAAATGTCTCTGGCTCTAGGCCAGTCTTTGAATTGCCACTTTTGCATATTACTGACGTGAGTGACAAAGAAAGACAAAGGCAGAGACTGAAAATAAGCAGATTGAATCATCAGAAGGAAGTCAAAGAGTCCTTGTTTCTTTGCTTAGCTCCTTGGAAAGGTATGAAATATCCCCATTCCAAGTGGAACTCTCACTGGATTTGAAATCAGAAGACCTAGTTTTGGGGCAGCTAGGTGGCACAGTGAATAGAACACTGGTCCTGGAGTCAGGAGGACCTGAGTTCAAATCAGACCTCAGACTTCAAATAATTACCTATGTGACCTTGGGTGAGTCACTTAACCCCAATGCCTTAGCACCCCTCCCCCTAAAAAAGGCATCATAGTCTAGGGGCAAAAAAAGCATCAAAAACCACTGACAATGACCCAAGATGCAGTGGATGTCTTTGATATTTTCCATATCTGATCAAGCCCTAAGCACTGCTTCAGCTGCCTTCATGACCAATAGAACAGATAGTTTTCATCTGCCCATTCCAGAAGAAGTCTTTACTTGTTTAAGGTAGACATTCCTCTAACTTACCAATGAGCTTGAGGCCTGTTGGTTCCCCTCACAGCTTGGTTTAACCCAACTGCCAAGGCACCTTTACTGGGGAGGGACCACTGTGCATGCAACAGCTCCTTGGAATCACTGGTGAGAGCCTGAAAGAGGTGAACACCAAAGGAGGGTAGATTGAGAGAAGACTGCACATGGAGAATGGAAGTCTTGAAGGAAAGCAGGAAAAGGTGTGGAAGGAATACATTCTAGGCATGGAGGAATGGTCAAGGCAAAGATGTGGAGGAAGGAGACAGAGTACTGTATGCATAGAACAGCAAATAGTACAGTCTTGATGAATGGTAAAATGTAAGGAAGAGGGTAATGTATTCATGACTGGAAAAGTAGAAATGCATCAGGTTATAAAGAACTTTAAATTCCAAACAGAAGAGTTTTTACTTTATCCTAGGGCGTGAAAGGGAGCCAGGGATGGAATGGGAGCAACATGGTTAGACTTGCACTTAAGGGAAAATATTTAAGCAACTATATGAAGAATGAAATGGTGACATTTGAGCCTGGGAGCTAAATGAAAACTATTATTGGAATAGTCTGCGTAAAAGGTGGTAAAGCTGTGAATCAGGATGGTACCTGAGTGAATGTTGTGTAGATAGAAGTCAGAATGGAAAAGATGTCAGGATATGGCAAGATTTGACAATTGATTGAATATGTAGAGTGAATGGAAAATGAGATTATGAAGCTGAGTGATTGGATAGATGGTGACACCCTTCACCATAACTTCAAACTTCATTTGAAGAATGAGTTTAAAGGAAAGTTTACTTTTGTTTTGGAGACTTTGAGTTCTATGAGACTTTCAGATGGAAATATCCACAAAGGCAGATTTTGAGTGGGGTTGGAGTTTAGAAGAAAGAGTAGGACTAGATAAATAGGCTTAGAATCATTAGAATATGGATGATAACTGACCTAGGAGAGATAATGAAGTCAGCAGGTGAAAATAAGGAAGGGAAAGTTTTAAGGAATATGCAAATATACAGAGATATTTGTCAATCACCAAAAGAAAGTGAGAAAAGCTATCAGATCATGGGGAGGAAAACCTGGAAAGACTAGTGAAATCTAAATCAAGAGAGATAATTTTCTAAAGGTTTTCCTAAAGTTCTCTTAGAATTTTCAATGCTGTCAAAGATTGTAGAGATATCAAGAAAGATGAGGAGTGAGAAAAAGCCATTATGTCTGACAGGGTGCTACTCTTGCCAGTTTTGTTTGAGTTGTCATTTGTATATCTCTTCAAAGTTTGCAAAGCACCTTTTTTAGTATATGTGCTGCTGAACCAGCACATAAAGTTTGCAAAGCACTTTTAAAAATTTTCTCATTTTATCTTCAAACAAACTTGGAGGATAGATGCTGTTATGCCCACTTTACAGAGGGGGAAACAGAGGCAAATAGAGGTTAAAAGACTTGCCCATGGTAAATATCAGGAGCAGGATCAGGAAGTCAGCTCTTCATGATGTAGGTTACCCAAGAATGCCCAGATTTTTAATGTGGCTGGAGTTTATATATCTATCTATATCTATAAATAGATAGATGATAGACAGATAGATTTGTCCAACACTGTCTACTATATCACCCGGATAAGAGATGATTGGTAACTTTGAAAAGAACAATTTCAATTGAGTGACAAGATAGGAAGCCAATTTGCAAGTGATTAATAAGAGAATATATATACATATATATATATATATATATATATATATATATATATATATATATATATATATATATCTTTTTCAAGAATTGGACTAAGAAAGGGAGGAGAACAATAGAAGATCAAAGTGGAAATGGTGGGAAGGATCTACCAAAGATATTTTGTTGTTTGCTTTTAGGATAGAGGAGACTTGGAAGTAATTAAAGACAGCAGGGAAGAAACCAATAGATAGCAAGAGAATGAACATTAGAGAGGAGAAATGATAAGGTAATCTGCAGGAGAAGGCAGGAGGAAATAAAATTAAGAATGATGCAAATATTGAGCTGATTTTCCAAACGTAAGTCCAAAATAATTTCAGGGAGAATTAGCAGTTGGTGGCAGATTAAGGAGAGTCTTCTGCAAGTGACATGAACTGGGATTTTAGAGCTCAATACATTTTGAAAAACTCAATTTCAAATTCGGAATCCTATGACCTTTGACAAATCATTTATCATTTTTGAGTTTCAATTTTTCCACCTAAAAGAAAAACATAAATAGCAATATTTCCCCTAAATAACTTAACAGGGTTATCACAAACATTTGGGTTGATATCTCCACAAATATGGGTTAACATTAGTAACCTAATGGATAATTGCTCGCCCTGGAGTCAGGAGGACTTATTTTCTTGAGTTTCATTCCACTCGCAGTCATGTGACTTTGATGTGACCCTGATGAAATCACTTAACTCTGCCTCACTTTTTCCATCTGTAAACTGAACTGGAGAAAGAAATGGCAAACCACTTTAACATCTTTGTCAAGATACCCCAATAGGTTGAACACAACTGAACAACAAATCTTCCAGCTTTCAGCATTATTAAGACTGGGCAGTTAGATGACACAGTGAATAGTGCTGGGCCTGGAATCAGGAAGAACTAAATTCAAATCCAGATTCATACACTTACTAGTTGTGTGACCCTGGACAAGTCCCTTAATCCCGTTTACCTCAGTTTACTCATCTGTAAAATGAACTAAAGAAGGAAATGGCAGGCCAATTCAGTATCTTTGCCAAGAAAACCCCAAACAGGGTCATGAAGAGTCAATCTGGACTGAACAACAACAACAAATTATTAAGATTAGAACCTTGACAAGGTTGGAATAAATCCAAGGTTAGGCAACCAGCATAGTGAAAGGATGCCAAGCAAGAACATATGAGGATCAGTGGAAGGAAATGGAGACATTTAGCAGGGAGAAAAGAAGACTCAAGGGAGACATGAAAACTGTCTTCAAATATTTGAAGGGCTATAATGGAGAAAGAGAGGGATTAGATTTGTTTTGCTTGGCTTCCAAAGGGCAGAACCAGGGAATTAATGGAAATGGCCTAGAGGCAGATTTAGGTTTGAGAGAAGAAAAAACTTCCTAATGAATGAAGTTTTCCAAAGGTGCAAAATGACATCTGTAAAGAGGTGGTTGCTTCCCCCCAAATAGAGTTGTTCAAGAAAAAACCAGGATGTTTTTACCTGCATTCATTCCAGTAGAATTCTTCTATCCCAGTTGAATGAAAATTCCTCAAGGGCAAAAACTATGTTGTTTTTTAATCTTTATATTCGCAATATCTGACATAAGGTCAAGGAAATAGTAAGTATTTAATAAATGCTTATCAAGTCAAAATATGTCTATTTTTAACTTTTTAAAAATTATTTTCAATGATATGCAAAATTTTTTAACATTTTTTTTAAACTTTAAGTTCCTAAGACTCTTCCTCCCTTCCATCACCCCTCATTTGAGAAGACAAACAATTTGATAAAGGTTAAATATGTTCAGTCCTGCAAAAGCCATTTCTATAATAGCCATATTGTGAGAGAAAACTGAGTCTACTGTTGAAAAACTTCTGGCTCGGGTTTGGGTTAGACTAGATAAGAGACAGATATATAGTAGCAGGTGAAGACTGAGGACCTGGTTCCTACTTTTACAGGAAGACAAGGAAGGAGAATGGGAAGGAAAATGAAGCATGGCCCAACTGGAACTGATCACTTGGATCCCTGGTGGGGCAGTGGTTACTACCATTCAAAAATTGTGGTTTGTTCTTCATTCTCAAAGAAAACCACTGATTTCAGGAAAGTGATGTTTGACTTGTAAGTAAATTGGATTTAAGGGAGGCAGGATTGTGCAAAGTCGCCAGCTTCCCTTTCTTCTCTTATGCCATTTGGGTCCAGTGGCCAGATACAGATCAGGAGTACTGAGATGGTCCCTTGTTTTATAGCTGAGTATACTCTGATCTTGAAAGGGGAAATGACTTGTTCAAAGGCATACAATTAATAATTAGCCAAGTCGTAATTCAAAACCACAGCCTCTACCTCCAGCTGTAAGAAACTATCCACTTTACATACCTCCACCTCAAAGTTAGATAAATAAATAGATAGACAGACAGACAGATAGATAGATAGATAGATAGATAGATAGATAGATAGATAGATGATAGATAGATGGATGGATGGAAAGAAAGATGAACAGACAAATGGATGGACAGACAGACAGATATAGATAGATAGATAGATAGATAGATAGATAGATAGATAGACAAAATACATGGATAGATGAAATTTATAGGGTATTCATGGAGCAGTAGCACCTCTGGTGTGAGAGCTTAACAGATCCTTTTCAGAGCTTCTCATCAACCTGTGGTGTCCACTAAATTGTCACTCACTTCTCAACCCTAGCTCCAAGAAACTGTAGAATTCATAGTGACAACACCTTGGTAAAAAACATTTTGGCAGATGGGTTAAACTAAGTTGAAAGTAAAGACAAACTCAAACTCGTTTGTGATTAGGAGGATGTCTATTCCAAATATATTTCCCCAGAGGAATGGGTAGATGACAATTTGTTCCAATAGCCATGAAGTTAATTGAAGCAAGTACTGTGGAATGCTTAGAGCTTCATCAGATATAAAAGATTTCAAAGTCATCTATTGCATCCAGTTCATTGCCTGTCATCTCGACTTTTGTCCTGCCATCAGACTATGATGACTATAGGAGAGAGTGAAACTGATAACTTGGTGCAACTCTGCCTCAGTTAAATCCAATTGACTTGCAAGTCAAAACATCCACTCATCATCCACTATTTAACCCCAACATCATTAGTCCTCTGAAAAGAAAGGACCAACATAGATAGTTTATAGATAAGTAAATAGATGGATAGATAGATGGATGGATGGATGATGGAAAGATAGAGAGAAAGATTGATGGATAGATAGATGATGGATGGATGGATGGATGCAGGACACTTTGGGACTAGTCTAGGATTTGAACCATATTCATGAGCCAAAGAGCAATCTATCACCTACTTATCTAGAATTACAAAAAAAAAAGCACCTATGCACTGCCCAAGAATATGCTGTATTATGTAAATTCAAACAGGTCAATATGGTACTTTCACTTAACATTGTAATTCAAAAGACACCAAAGTTAAGGAGCTGAGGGAAGCCTCAGTATACCAAGTTTGGGGAAGGAACAAGATGGAATCTTAGACACCAAAGTATATTCAGGCATAAGCTTGGATAGGGAGATGATTGTATGGAACTGCTATTAAACAAGGTTTCTGTAATTGGTGGAGTGCTATGAATTGAACAAGTGAACATTGAGGATTGCTTGGCCACAGTGATAATTGCTAGAAGCTATTGTATTGCTGCAATAGAGGGAATTTCTGCATCAGACAAGTCAAACTTTGTCCTTCATAATCACAGAGGATCATGCTGATGGTATGAATTGTATAATATATTTATTACAGTGAGAAGAATGCTGTGCAAAGACATTCTTCTCATTGCCATTTCCAGAACCATTTTCACTCCATAACCATGTCTGATAGGAAACAGGACTTCTGATGATAATGTGAAAGTGAAAGTCCTTGGTCTTTTGGACATGGTTCTCCCCCATGTCAGCAAGGCATTCCAGCAACACTGGGCAAAATACCAGTATATGATTTTCCAGTGACAAATTAGCAACAACAAGGTATGTTAACTTGTCTCTCTAGGGCCTTATTTATCAGCATGTTCCATGGACTATTTTTGACAATGAAGTATAGCTAACCTGTCTTTTGATGGTCCAATGATCGGGAATTGAACCATAATCCCCCTGGAACCCAAAGACTTTTGGTTTTCTGGAAGCTTCCCAGAGGGTTGCTAGTTGGCATCATTTATGTTTGGAACGACTATGGTATCTGATCATCTTTGAACCTCCAAGTTTCATTCTTGAATAAGAAGTGTTAGAAAGGGGCAGTTAGGTGGCACAGTGGATAAAACATCAGCCCTGGAGTCTGGAGGACCTGGGTTCTAATCCACCTCAGACACAATACTTACTTAACTTGTGACCTTGGGCAAGTCACTTAACCCCATTGCCTTGCAAACCTCCCCACCAAAAAAAAAAAAGTCTTGGAGATGTATAGTTAAGGATATATCTGTGACTAACCTTGTGACCTGGTAATCACTGACCAAATTCTTCAGTATTTCCTATCCCAAAGACCTTGAGCTGCTTAAAGTTCAACCTAGTGTACAAACTGTAAAATCTTCAGTCTTCCCATCATGTTTCAGGCTATCTACAAAGGGAGAATATTTTCTATATGGTTTTAAATGTTTTATTTTTTTCACTTCTCAGTCTACTCCTGCATTTGAGTGAGGAATGAACATCTGAATCTATTATTATATTAAGAATAGGGAGTTTCCCAGGAGAAAACTGCCTCAACTAAGTGATTTTCATTCATTCTTCATTTTTAAAAATTTTTTCATAGCTTGCAGAACCTTCATTCTTCTGGTTTAAATTTTATCACTCTCATTATTTCAAATAGGTCTTTCCTGATTTTTTTGAACTCCATTTCCTGACTGGGAAGCTAGGTAGTACAGTAGATAAGATTAAGAAGACCTGAATTCAAATCCAGTCTCAGACAGTTAGGTTGGGTGACCCTGGGCAAATTACTTAATCCTGTTTACCTCAGTTTCCTGACCTGAAAAATGAACTGGAGAAGGGAAAGGCAGACCACTCTGATATCTTTGCCAAGAAAACACCAAATAGAACTTTGAAGAGTTGGATATGATCGAAAAGAACAAAACAACAACTTCTTGACCCCAAATTCAGTTCTCCATATTAAATCATCCTCCCTATATTAACTAGATGTTAAAGAATAAAAATGATCACATGTATATATAATTTTTTAAAGAAAGTTATTCTATTTTCCTGATGACTTCAGATTCCCTTCTTGGATTTCTAACTCTAGAAGAAATACATTTTTTGACTACTACACTGATGGAATGTAACCCCATTTTCAATTCCAATGTTCCATGATTCTGTCTGATAGTCCTCAGTAGCTTTTCTACGTGCTTCTTTTTAGATTCAACAAAACCAGAAAAATCCATGAAATAAAATACCAATCTTCAATCTCATAGGTGGTACCCAGGAGTGTCCTGGATTTTGTGCTGCCACCCTCAATCTGGGCTGCATTGGTTGGCTCTGCCTGCTTCAGAACTGAAAGAGACCAGAGATATCACCGGATAGTAATAAGCAGTCAAGTTTTAGATCTTAGGACTCTAAATACATTGGTTTTTTTCTACTGTTTCATGCTGTTTCCCCAGGAATACATATTATACAAGAAGAAAACAGATACAGTTTCACAAGGAAAACCAAATAGGAACATTATACTGCCAAGAGTCCCATTATTTTTGCTTCCCTCCTTTTACTATAATCAACTCTGCAGTCATGGTATATGAGGGTCATTGAGTAATATCTAGGCAGTTAGGTGGCAACAGTAGATAAAACTCTGGACCTGGAGTCAGGAATATCTGAGTTCAAATTTGACCTCAAACAGTTACTACTATCTGGATGACAATGGGCAAGTCTTTCATCCTGTTTGCCTCTGTTTCTTCATCTGTAAAATGAGCTGGAGAAGGAAATGGCAAACCACTCCAGTATCTCTGCCAAGAAAACCTCAAATGGGATCATGAAGTTGGATACAATTGAAAAATTACAGAACAAAGTGGAATAATATCTCCCAGAAGCCTGTCCCTCAATGCTTTTATTTGTTGCCTGCAAAATGTCTTACAGGGAGAAAGAAGTTGGTACCCTTGTGTAGTGTTATTGATAGTAACTGCTGCCTTTCCACTCGCACAACTCAACAGACCTGCTTTTTCAATTGTATTCTTACACAATGAAATATCAAGGTTCAGTTCACAAGGTCCTTACCATTCATCTAAAAAAGTGTAAAGTGCCCATAGGCATTCTTTAAGCTAACACACATTTATTTGTGAACTGAAAAAGGAAAACAAATGTGGAAAGGATATGAGAGGGCACTGTCTGCCCTTCACTGTACTTTCCCATGTCTTTTTCTTCTGGCTTTTGGAAGGATCTACTTTGAAATCCCCTTCCCTATAGAGCTTGGCCAAAAATATGGGAAAGGAGACATTCACACTTTCAGTTGCCTCTGAGACAACTAATGAAGCCCAGATTAAGAGTGGGAGCACATGGTCCAGGCCACTCCTGAGGGAATCTCTTTGACTGGGGGGAGGGGTGGTATTTTGAGTTGGATTTTTTTGTGTGTGAGTTTTTCCAGCTTTGCAAAGTCATAAGGGAAATGTAAAATAGCTGTTGTGATTGGTAACCTAGAATCATAGAACATTTGAATTAGAAGGGGCCCTGAAGATCTACTGGTTCAATTACCCTCCCTCCATTTATATTACAATTAAGGACCTTGTAGCTCAGAAAAAAGGAAGTAGCTAGAGGAAGGTCATACAGAAAGTTAATGATAGATCCAAAATTCTAATCCAGTTCTCCTAACTTTTAAAGAGTTGCTCTTTCTTTCCAGTATTCAGTAAAATGAATCAATTAATTAACCAACAAGCATCTATTAGTTATATAATATGTTCCATGAACAATGCTGCATGCTTGGTATACAAAGATGAGATGAAGTAATGCCTGCTTTCACTATATTCTAATAGCTTCCCTATAAAAGTATATGCAAAATAAACTAAAAATAAATATAAAGCATTTGGGGGAGAATTATATGGAACAATAATGAGTTGACACCAGCATACTGAATGTAGCAGTCCAAATGATACATTCTAAAACTAGAAATTCCAAGAAGGGAAATTAAGCTATCAGGAGAATAGAGAAATTTCTATATGAGAATTTTTTCCTTTAATGTTGTATAGACACAAGATTAGGGAGGATGGTATAAAGGATAGAGAGTTGACATTGGAGTCAGGAAGACTTGCGTTTAAAGAAATCTGGAAAGGATTTTATGGAATAAAATAAGGGACAGAAGTGAATGAAGGACCTACCAGCTATGAGCATGTAAGAAGAAGTAATGGAGTATGAAAGACACTGAATGTTTTTAATGCTACTTAATTGTTGGACATAATTTAAATTAAAATGGTTACTAAGCAAATTTAGCTGAATAGAGTGATGCTCTGTGTTGTTATTAATAAAACATTGGAAATAAATATTAAAGTATTTCAATTAATAAATAATTCATATTTATATATTCCAGTGCTTCAAGACATCTGAAGTGTGGGTAGAATGGGTAGCCCCTCTGCAGATGCAGGTTGCAACTTCTTTGTACTCTAGTCAATGAAATGAGATAACATATATAAAGCATTTTGCAGACTTTGAAAGCACTTTATAATAAAATTATTAGTAGTAGATGGTTTCATGTGGTCAAAATTAGTCATTACTCGGTAGTCAACCCTCTGATGATAAAGATTTCCAATTTTAACTGAGCTGGTACTCAACATGATAGACTCATGGTTGGTATCTTGAAGCTTTTTTCATCTGATAGAATGTATGTGAATGGATAGAGCCTTCAATTCAATTCCAGGGCCTGATGAACTATTGTATTAGGTCTTAGAAGGAGGCAAATTTATCCCAAGCTTTATAAAATTTGGGGGTAAGATAAAGTGATTTCCTATTTCCAAATGAAGAAATTAAAACAAGAAGAGTGTCATTCATAGAGTCATATACTGATTAAATGATGAAATCATGATTAAAATCCAATCACAGGTTTAGGGTACTTTTAACAATGCCACATTGCTTCTCTATGGTGTTTGTGTCTACTGACACAAACTGAAAACCCATGATGTTCCAAGAATGCTTGATTCAGCATCAGAAGACATGAGTTCAAATTCTGGCTCTAGAAATTACTACTGATAGGGAATGGAACTGTGATGTTATTGAAAACAGTGAAACTACTAAATGGGGAAACTCTCTTAATTTAGAATTTTAGAGATCAGATTGGGGCACCGAGAGTGTAAGTGACTTGCCTAAAGTCACACAGTCGAAATTTGCCAAAGTAAACTCAGGTCTTCACTTCTAAGTTAGTTTCCCTGCTACCTATGTGGCCCTTGGGTAAATGCCTTAGTATTTCTGAGTCTTGGTTTCCTCATCTGTAAAATGAGGAAATTAGGGGTTAGACTCAATCTCTCATTTCCTTGCCAGTCCTAAATCCTATTATCTATTATGTAGGATAACATCCTATTATATAGGATTATCTAAATACCATTATCAATCTTTTTAAGAAAGCTTTACATAAACTCAAGGATGATGAATCCAAAAAGTCCTTGTATGGGATGTTTGTGGTACATTCCAGAATTTTTGTGGTCACCCTCATGGTAGACAGTTACCAGACAGCCATAAAGCATCCCACAGACAGAAAGAATACTGGCCTGAATAGATCACTGACTGACTCCAAATGGTATCTCTTACATTTTTATGAGGAACAATCTAGTTATTTTTTTTTTCTCTAAATCTGTGGGGGACTAAGATATAGGTCCCAAACTCAGGAAGTAAAGATATCCATTAGCTGTAAGGAAGAACTTCGCAACCATCTAAAATGGGGAAATGAGCAAAGTGGTGGGTTGTCCTCTCCAAATAAACCTTTTAGAAGAAAAAAGAGAGCTCAAAATCCAAGATGTTTTTTGTTTTGTTGGTTTAGCTAATAATTTGCCTGCCTCAAAGGAGGGAATAAATTGGGAGAATGCTGGATTTTGAGTCAGGAAACCCATCCTTGAATCCCAATTATGATGCTACCTGTGTGACCTTAGGCAAGTCAACTCTGTGATCCTCAAATTTTTCATTCACAAAATGGGACTAAGGTTATTTCCTACTACCCACCTTTGCAGAATTGTGAATAAAATGCTTTGCAAACCATACATTAACTATACAAATATGAGACATATAATGTCCAAGAGTAGGGAGGTAATAGTTCTGCTCTATTTATCTGTGGGCACACCTGAGGTCAATCCTGGGAACATTTTAGAAAGGACAACAGGAAGTGGAAGATTATTTAGATGAAGACAACCTGGATGGTGAAAGGTCTTAAGATTGTGTCTATAAAAATAGGGAATGAAGGAAGTGGAGCTATTTAGCTTGAAGAAGTCAAGGGAGTTGTGATAGCTGCCTTTCATAAATGTCTGCTATATGCCGTGACCAAAGCAAAAGGACAAAAAAGAGAGAAGCGAAATAGCTCCTGCCATCAAAGAACTTATATTTTATTTGGTGGAAATAACATGGACACAGACAAGTAAACAAAATATAAATATGAATTAGATATAAAGTCATTTCCAGGGGCAAGTTTCTGGAGTAATTCAATAGGGATTAAGCTTGTTCTATTTCTATTGTTCTTGTGTTCTAAACTTGTTCTATATCCAAGGACAGAACTAGCATAATAGGTAGGCTTAATGTTAAGGACAAACTTCATAGTGTAGGATCAAGAGATACCTCTTCCCACCAATTAAAAAAATACCTCTAAGGGAATATTTCTCCCACTGTGGATGGTTAACCCCAGATTCAATGTTCTTCACAGGGACATGTTTCTTAAAACCATAGCTTAAGAGCCCCCACTAATATGTTGACCCTTTATATTAAGACACATAATACTATTAGTTCAATACTATTAGCATAGTAAGAAAAGTAGAGGGTGTTAGGTGGCACAGTGGATGACCTGGAGTTGGGCAGAATTCTTTGTGAATACAGTTATGGTCTCAGACACTTATTAGTTAGTTATATGATCAGTCACTTGACCCTCTTTGCCTCCATTCCTTATATATAAAATAAACTGGAGAGGCAGCTAGGTAGCTCAGTGGATAGTGGAGTGAGGAGAATCTGAGTTCAAATCTGACTTCAGATACTTAATAACTACCTAGCTATATGACCTTGGGCAAGTCACTTAATTCCATTGCCTTGCAAAAACCAAAAAAAAAATAATAAAAATAAAATAAAAAATAAAATGAGCTTGAAAAAGAAATGGAAAAACACTCCAGTTCTTTGCCAAGAAAACCTAAATGGGGTCACAGATAGTCAGACACAATTGCAACAAATAAACAATGACAAAAATAACTATTTGTTGTCACTTATTTCCAGAGTAGAAGTGTAAAAAGGTAGTCATCAAAAGAAGCTCTATTAATGTGCTTTCCAACTACCAAAAAAAAAAAAACCTTATACAGTCCTGGTTGTAGTACAGATAAAGCCTCCATTGCCCTGAGGGGCTCTTATGCTAGGTCTGCCCACCAGCACAAGGGATGATCCTTCAGCTGAACCAGCAATGATTCAAGTAATTCAAGTGAAATATGATCCATGCATGAAGAACTGAGTCTTCTTTTTTGTAAAGTGTCTCAGCCAGTGTTCTGTTCTTGAGCTCAGTTAATGATGTCTTGGTTGACCATATTTCCAGTTAGATATGAGTCTTATCATTTTTCTACTGTAGGAAGAATTTACCAGGGTCTCTCTTTCCCTGACTAGAAGAAATTCTGTGGTACTCTTTGGTAGAGAGCTGGACCTGAGTGAGCTTGTAGTAGTAGCCCCTTCTGTAAGATGCTGCCAAAAATCTGCTAGCCTGGTATTCAACTCAGATAAGGATAAGAATTTTTTCCATTTAGGATGGTCTTGCCAGATGGGAAAAAAAAACTAGCATAGGGTCTGTGTCGATGTTTGCTGGAGGGCTGATTAGAGCATAGCTTTTAGTAAGGTCATAACATCCATACAGGTTTTCCATTGCCTTACCTTGAGTTAACCATGTCCTCCATGCCAATGACCTTCTCGGTACCTATGGCAAAGGGTTAGTCATTGTCACACTTCTCAACTTCAGGTTTTCTTAGTCAATATTGGCAGCAAGGTGGGAGCCCCAAAATTTGAAAGCCAAAATCCATCTATTGACAGAATGCTTAGCCCAGGCAGCACTGGTTTCGTGAACTAGACTTCTGTCCTGAAGTGCTCACATCTACCTATCCCATTACTGCCACTTCAATCAAACTTGTCCATAGGCACGTGTGCTTAACACAATATTGTCCAAAAAGAGAGTGATCTAAATGAGCATTCATGTTCCTGCAAGTGTAAGGATCATATCTTCAAAATTTTCTCACACAGTACAAAGAGGCAGGAGTGGTCACAGAGCACATGTTCAGTGTCCTATAGATGAAACATGTCTAGATATGCTGGTACACGAGCTAAGTGCCCCCCAAGCTCACTAAGCAGGTCTAACCCCAAACTCTCAAAGCTTATGGTACATGGGTCATCTTTGTAACAGGATGTCCAATGAGTGCCTCTGTCTTTACCAGAGTCGAGATTTATTGCATTATAAAGTCAAGTGGTTTAAGTCAGAATGAAAACGCATGCTCATCAATGCTGTAGTAATGTTTGAAGTTGTTTAAAGTCTTGTGTACATAGATGGGTACAGCTGAGTAAAAGTGAAGTTCATGTCAACAATGGTGTAGCAATCACTATTGAACAACACACAGATGTTGAGGATTTGCATATGGTCAAACAGGGCTGGATTCTAGGTTTCATTTGCAATCCCACTGGTCTAGAAGGCCAAGAGAACCTGTGGTATCTCTATGTTGGACTCACTCAATGCTTATCACCAGGTAATCTATGGTAAACTTTAAATATAGGACTTGAGGGTATAAAATCAATCAAATCCATATTCAAACTTCTTGTCCAAAGTGCTACTCCTTAGACCAGTGACTCAAATTGAATAGATGCTAGATTTACTAAAGAAAAGGTGGCCCTCATTGACTGGCCAGGAGAGTCCCAGCAATTTGCCTCCACTCTTGCAGACCTAAGTTAGTCACTGAGACTCCTTTACTGTGACTTTCTGAACTTGCTGTTAGGTGGAGACATCATACTAAGCTGTGGGGTACTTCTGAGAACCTTGATCTGGGGTCAGGGAAAAATCAAACTGGGGCAGCTAGGTGGCACAGTAGATAGAGCACTGACCCTGGAGTCAGGAGGGCCTGTGTTCAAATCTGAAGTCAGACACTTAATAATTGTCTAGCTGTGTGATTTGGGGCAAGTCACTTAACACCAGTGCCTTAAATAAATAAAATTAAAAATTTATAAAAAATCAACCCCCATCTCAGCTTCTGTTGCATTTCATATGGCATTTACCCTCTGAACAAATGATATTTCAAGGTTATATTTGTTTTACACCACTGCTCTAATGAGAGGGCTGGTGAGGTCTTTCTGTAACTACTCTTGGCAGAGGTCTTCCCTCTTTTTCACAAGGGAGCCAGGTGTACTTTAACCATCCTCACCCAGGTGGTTCTTCCTGCAAACTTTAGTGAAGCACAATATTAATTATAGCTCTTCATTTAATAGGAATATATATGTACACACACACACACACACACATTCAGGTTAAACCTATATCTGACAGGCCCTTGGAGCCTAGGTCATCAAGAGTGCAGGAGCTTCCTATTGTCCACAATATATACTTGGGTAATAGATGAGAAAACCAAAGGCAGTTAGGTGGTACAGTAGATAGAGCACCAAGCCTGGATACATGAAGACTCATCTTCTGGAGTTCAAATCCAGCCTCAGACACATACTAGTTGGGTGACCCTGTCACCTGTTAACCCTATTTGTCTCAGTTTCCTCATCTGCCAAATGAACTAGAGAAGACAATGGCAAACTACTTCAGCATCTTTGCCAAGCAAACCCCAAATGGGGTCACAAAGAGTCAGATATAACTGAAAAAAGACTGAACAACAACGACAACCTAACTTGTGTCAGTGAATGTCTTGGTGACTCATCTGTTGTTTGAGGAGGTTTAGGACTTTATAGGGGGAAAGGCATAGAAGGGGTTATCAGCTTCTCTGCTGTTACGGCTCTGAGCTGTGAGTCTGTGTGACTTTTGTTAAGCAGAATAATCTTTTTAGAAGTGTGTTTGGTTTGCTCAGGTCCATGTTAGGTATGTTAAATATTTTAAAAGACGGAGACTTTTTTTTTCAATGTAACCCTTTTCTTTATTTTTACAGAATGTACAAGGGTGTTGGAAAAGGCAATTTGATTTTCCCCCCTCTTAACTTAAACCAGTCTTGGGAGAAATGTGAAAACCTGCAGAAAGGACATCTGAATATTGAATTGCCTTCTAATTGGATAATAAGAGGGAGGGGTAGATATGGTTTGTATTTCACTTTGAAGGAAGATAAAAAGCTCATTTCTTGCCCCCACCCTTGTTCCATTTTTAATCTCTGTGCCTGCAATTTTCCCAGTATTTTAGCTTAGTTACCAGACCTGTTAAAAAAAAAAAAAACACCTAATAAACCTCTTAGGAGGTTGCACCCACACATACAAAAAAATTTTAGATGGCTCAGTTACCTAAAAGAAAAAAAAAACCAAGACAAGCACAACCCGCTTTTCACAACCAGACCAGAGAGAAACCACATTCTCGGTGTAATAGGCTCATTTCCAAGGCGTGGCAGCAAAGTCAGCCAGAACCCAGCTCTGCCACAGATGCTCTGTAGAAAGTGCCTGGAAGCCAACCTGAAGCTCCCCAGCCAAGAGAAATGGCTACTGCCAAGCCCACTCCCCCCAAAACTGCCCAAGGCTACGAGAAGAGGCCAAAGGAAAAAGCAACTCAGAAGTGGTTTCTGTGGCAGCAGTCATGGCCCATCTGGGTGAGCAATGCCTCTGGCAACTGATGGTCCTCTCTCTCAAGGAGAATCCAACCCTAATAACCATACCATTAAAAATAACAGCCAGCATTTCTATGGCCCTTTATGGATTGCAGACTGCTTTATGTGTGCATTATCATATTCGAGCCTCACAAAAGCCCTATGAGGTAGGTCATGCTTGACTGAGAAACTCTCGTGTGCATGGGAGATGGAGGATTTACCAAAAGTTGGATTGGCCTTTTGGGTCTGAAAGCAGGAAGACAATGGCAGAGGATATGACTGCAAGCATGGCCTTTTTTATTTTTGGTTTTCAAATTAATGTTTTATTGATTTATTTTTTTACAACACCCACCTACCCACAGAACCTTCACTTGCAACAAAATTTAACAAACTCAACCCACATAGTAGCCACTCAGATCAGCAAATATAATGTTCAGCATTTCTAGTCACCCACTTGTTCAAGGAAAGGAAGAGTATTTATTTCCTCATCTCTTGTCTGGACTCATAGTCACTCTGATTACACAATATTTGGTTTTAAGTTAGAATTCTGTTTATTTTTTTTTGTTATAATATAGTATGTTTTCCTGGTTCTGTTTAATTCACTTTATATCTATTCTAGCATGTCTTCCCATGAGTCTCTGAATTCCTCATAAGTTTTGTCTCCTTTTTCTTGTGTTTTTTTCCTCATTCCAAACTTAGAATAAAATAAAACAAATAGAAAGAGCAATTACAGAGAATCAAAGGAGAAATTGCATGCAAAACTTTGAAACTCTCAAATGCACAGCTCACTTTTCTTTTTAAGTATTTATTAAACTCAATATGTGACATTCAAAGCTGTCCTGTTTGTCTGTGATTCCTTCTGTATTTCTTCTTTCTGTTCCCTCACTTAGGGAATGAAACATCCCCACCCACCATTTCCTTCCAACTAAAAAAAAATAATAATCTCTTAGACTAAAAATGCAGTGCAAGCAAAAGAAATTCCTACACTGACAATGTCCAAAAATGTATGTCTTATTCATGACTTCTCAGAAGGTGGGTAACATGCTGCATTGTATATTCCTTGTTTCTTATGGCACAATAATATAACCATGAGGCTAATATACTGCAATTCATGACCTTTTTTTAAATAGATGAGAAAATTGATAGACCATCCATCCGATCATCCAGATTTGTTGCTGTTCAATCATTTCAACCACATACAACTCTTTGTTGCCCCATATAGGGTTTTCTTGGCAAAGATACTGGAGTGGTTTGCCATTTTTCTTCTCCAACTCATTTTATAGATGAGGAAACTGAGGAAAACAGGGGTAAGTGACTTTCCCAGGAACACACAGTTAATAAGCATCTGAGACCAGATTTGAGCTCAGGTCTTCCTGACTCCAGACTCAGAGTTCCATCCATTGTACCAATGAGCTGTCTGTCTAGCTGTACAGCTTCCGAATCATCTAGGATCCTTTCCTCTCCCCCACAATTCATATCCATTCATTTACCAAGTCTGATATTCCACCTGTAGAATGTATTCAGGGTCTCTGCCCTTGTTATTCTTTTGGCCACTTCCCTAGTCCAGTCTCTCATTATCTCCCTTCTAAAGTATTCCAATGACCTACTTCTTGGTCAGTCTACCTTGAGTCTCTCCCCTCTCTAACCCATCTTCCATACAGCTTGACAGTTGTCATTCCTTAAGCTCATTGAGAGCTCCGCTACTCCTTTCTTCAAAAGGCTCCAGTAGCTCCCTATGGCTCCTGAGATAAAATTCAAACTCCTCTAAGGCTTCTCTAGACCTTCACTCCTTAAATTTGACTCTGTTTTCTGGGCTTATTTCATTCATCTCTTTTTCATACACTGTCTCTTCCTGCCAAACAGGTCTCCTTACTGCTCCATGTATGAACATTCCCCCTCCCCCCATCATCTCTGGATCTTAGCTCACACAGGTAGACAGACAAAAACTATTTATAAAGTGCTTCCTATGTTAAATATGATTCTGCATAGGTCATCCTCCATGTCTGAAATGCTATCCCTATCACTTCCATCTCA
The DNA here is from genome assembly GCF_037893015.1 of Macrotis lagotis. Lineage (NCBI taxonomy): Eukaryota > Metazoa > Chordata > Mammalia > Peramelemorphia > Peramelidae > Macrotis > Macrotis lagotis. The sequence goes on from NC_133658.1 coordinate 57,381,961, forward strand.
TGCAATCCCTAGATTATTTTTTGAAAGCTCAACTAAGTGCTATTTTCAATAGACCTTTCCTGACTGCCCAAATTGTTAGCACCCCCTCCAAAAAATTGCTTTGTATATTTATATTTAATTTTGTACATTTATATGTATGTTTATGCACATATATTTTTATATATACATGCATACGTGTATATGCATAAATATAGATATGTATATGTATGTATGTGTGTATGTATAAACTGTTTTCCTCTAAAAGAATGTAAGCTCCTTGAGGGCAAAGGTGGTTTCGATTTTAGTTTTGTATTTTTACTCCCTAGCATATCTTAGTTGTTTAATAAAAATTTTTGAATAAAGGAATGAATGAAATGAAAGGTTGAGTGTCTTCCCCAAGATTCAACATTAAGTAGTAGAGGTAAGATTTGAACCCAGTTCTTCTGACTTCAAGTTCAGGGCTCTAAAACATATACTTTATGATAGAAATATGTGTCCAATCAGTGTCTCCTTTGACAAACAGGTTCTGGATGGCCTCCAAAATTTGACTTCAACAGGGGCTTTCAGCCAGAATAGCAAACAGGCCTGGCATTCTCCAATGGTGACCTAATAAAGACTTGTTTGGGGTATACCAGAGCTTCTCCAGTTACTCTTATAAGAAAAGACTCTTAGACTCAGCAGAACTCTATGGCAAGACATATTCTCCCCTCTTCTTTAAAATTCTGGGTTCCATCTGAAAATAACTCCTGAGATATGCCTATTTACAGTTGTTGGGGTCTACACTATGTAATACAGATGGAAATTTCTGTTGGGGAAAGGGACACCTCTAACATTAAATCACATACACAGAGATAGAAGACTCCTATAGCCATAAGAAAAAGAATTTTTTTAACAGTTTGACCAGCAAAAGTGTACATAAAATTGGATACAGAGATTCCCTTGCTGGCATTAAACCAAAAAGAACATCATTGAAAAAAGAAAGGTTTCACCTACACCAAAATTTTGATTGCATCACTTTTGGGGGGGAGCAAAGAATTAAAAACTGTAGTAATCCATTGAGAGGGGAATGGTTAAGTATATTGTGGTACATGAATGTAATTCAGTATTACAGTTCTGTAATAAATGAGAAATATGTGAATACAGAGAACAAGAAAAGGCTGATGTGAAGTGATAAGGGGGTAATAAGCAGAATTAGGAAAACAATATATGAAATATACACAATGGAAATGAAAATAATAACAAATAATAGTACATTCAGATAACTTTTTCTGGCTGGCACTGTATTAAGTACTTTATGCTGATTATTGCCACATTGTATTAGACTATGAACATAAGTATTTTGTATATTTTACATTTATATATCATATCCCTGCGTCCAATATCTCTCCTTTTGAATTCCTTCTTCACACATGTTCAAAATAATCTCCCCAAGGTACAAGCCTGGCCGTGTCATTTTCCTTCTCAAAAAAGACTTCAGTAATATCCTACTGCCTCTAAAAGAAATTTTGTAGTCTGGTCCTTTGAGGCCCCCTACATCAGGCTTCAGTGGAAAGTACACTGAGTTTGGAGTCACAGAGAACTAGGTTTTAATCCTATGTGTATCACTAAGAGTAGGCTTTTGTTCAGGTCGTTCAATTTGTGAGCCTTCGCTTCCTCACCTGTAACATGAAGGAGAGGGGCTACATGATCCTCTGAGCTTTTTTTTTTTCTATTTCTGAATTTTGAGATCCCATAATCCCATCTTTCCATCCTTCTTCCAATTACCCGCATAGAGTTGTGTGACCCTAAGGAAGTCATATAACCCCTATTTGACTCAATTTCCTACATCATAAAAGGTCGATAATGATAACATCTGCCTCTCAGGTTATTAAAAGAATGAGATCAAATATGTAAAGTGCTTTGAACACCTTAAAGCACCTACAGATGCTTGTTGTTACTGCTATTTTATTATTATCATTGTTATTATCTCCCTTCAAATTTCAACTGAAGAGGCAGCCTTTCTCTCTAGCCTTCACCAACTCCTCCCAACTACCCTCAGTTGATATTCTCTTTACACTTTACCATAATATGTAGTTTGATTTATTCCACTCCCATCATTTTTACTCTGTGTACCTGCTGCATTGTCCAATAGACCATAAGTTCTCTGAAGGCAAGGACTGTTTTATTTTTTGTTTGTCCTCTCAGAAGTTAAAAAGCATTTCTTAAACAACATTGTACCAAGTGTTTTTTACAATTATTATCTCATTTGATCTTCATAATAATTTTGCAAAGAAGATGCTATTAGCCCCATTTTTACAACTGGGGAAACTGAGGCACATCGATATTATTTGACTTGTTTAAGGTCATACAGTTAGTAAGAGTTTGAGTACAAATTGAAACTCAGGTCTTCCTGATGTGCCAAGCCCAGTGTTCTATCTACTCAGTCACCAATTGCCTTAACTGTCTTGCATGCAATAGGTATTTATAAAATAATAGCTTATTTTATCAAATCACATAGGGATTGCGTCATAGTTTCTTTATATGGGAAGTGATGGATCAGGCTAGATGATCACACAGTGAGTATCTTCCATCTTCCTGACTCCAAGGTCAGTGTCCTACCCATGTATCACCTAGCTGCTACTGCAGTGGATTGAGCCTTGGTGAACCTGACTTCAAATATGACCTCTGCCACTTAGCACTTAGTAACTGCATGATCTTAGATAAGTCACTTAACCCTGATTGCCATCCAGGACCATCTCCAGTCATCCTGATCCATATCTGGCCACTGGACCCAGGTGGCTCTGGAGGAAGTGAGATTGGTGACTTAGCAATGCATCCCCCTCACTCAAATCCAATTCATGTGCTTGTCATGACATCACCTCCCTGGTGACATGGTTTTCTTCAAGAATGAAGGACAAACATCATCAGGATTGAAAATGAGAAGCCCCCTCTATTGGTCTTTCAGGGAAGTACCCCAAAGCAAGTCAGAGCAGTGGGCTTTTTTGGCCTAAGCCTGGGTCCCTGATGGTATCTTTCTGGGATCAGTGGAAGAGTCTGCTCAGAAAGTTCCAGTTCTTGCCAGCGTCTGGTCCTACTCTGGAGTTGGCTTTTCATCTTGCTGTGTATCCCGGGAGATCTGAACTGATCGTGGAGTTCCCATTGGCTTCAAAGAGAACACTATGCTCAGTTCAGTTCCCAGGAGGCTCGGACAGAAGGAAAAACTGGCCCAGTTCGCTGATGTGTCCCAAGCTGTGCCCCATTGCCAGACTTCTGAAGATCTAAGAAGCTTTGGTCCTTAGCCGTTGCTGGATGAGTTGCTCCCAAGAACTGCCTGAGGCTGTTGGAAATGGTGTTGGCATCTCCATTTTTTTTTTTTATAAACTCCTCTCTAAATGCCAGAAAAACCACAAGGAGAACAAAGGCTTAGTAACGGGGCCTGGAAAGTGAGAGGATTAGAAAAGAGAGAGTAAGAATGTTTCTGGGTTAGGCAGGCTGAAGGGCCTGGGAACCTCCAGCTGATGTGAATGAGCATTGGGGGGTGGGGAGGAGAAGGAGTGGGGAAAACAAAAATATCCAATTGAAACTATAAGGCTAAAAAGATTTCATGGGTTTGTTTTTTAGTGGGACATTCTATTGCTATAGCAACCTTTTCACCAGGGATCAAGGAAGAGCAAGATGTTTCTATTGGGCTTGAAGAGTTACCAAGCCCTTTATTTATAGGAATCCTATGGAGAATATCATGGGGCGGCTAGGTGGCACAGTGGATAGAGCACCGGCCCTGGAGTCAGGAGTACCTGAGTTCAAATCCAGCCTCAGACACTTAATAATTACCTAGCTGTATGGCCTTGGGCAAGTCACTTAACCCTGTTTGCCTTGCAAAAACCTTTTTAAAAAGAGTATTATGATTCCCATTTTACATATAAGTAAACTGAGATTCACATGGCTAGGAAATATCTCAGATGAGATTTGAACTCAGATCTTCCTGACTCTACTTCCACGTAGAATCCTATTCATTATAACACACTACACTGTCTATCCTTTGACTTCCTGTTGCTCCAACCCCAGGACTATTCCTGGGTATTGATGTCTTCCTTTGTTGCCAGGGGTCCTTGGCTACCTCTGCCTCCACCCAGGGTCTTATGCAACTATGCTTCACCCTTTATCCCTCCTCCTTGAAATGTTTCTTTCTGACGCCCCCTAGGTCATGCTTAGGGTTAATGATTAAACAGACAACCAGCATATTTCTTTCCTTCTGTAAACCATCTTCTGCTTCAATTGTCTAACTGATTAATAATTTTCTTCCTTGGAGCAGCTAGGTAACATGATGGATAGCTTACCAGCCTTGGAGTCAGAATGATTCTGAGTTCAAATCCAGCCTCAGACATTTACTAGTTTTGTGACCCTGGGAAAGTCATTTAATCCTGATTGCCTCCAAAAATAAAGGGGAAAAATAATTCTACTACTCCACTCCTGGTTTTTAAGTCAGGTCATAAGAATTGATTCCCATTTCTAGAGCATTTTAAGATCAACAAAATTATTCCAACATATTTACTTGGCTGGGTAAGAATTATCATAGCATCTGAGGGTCAAAGATTTGTCCAAGACAGTACAATGAACAATGACAAAGCTAGGATTTGAACCCATATCTTATGAGTTCAAATCGAAAACTTTTCCCACTATACCATCCTCCTAGGACCAGACCTTGGAGTGAAAACTGGTGCTAACCAACCAACAGGAGGGGAGAAACTCCTAAGTAATTATAGGATTTAGAGCTGGAAGCAACCTAAAAGATCATCAGTCCAGGGGCTCTTCACATTTTAGTATCATGGACTCATTTGGCAATAGTTTAGGGAAACCTATGAACCCTTTCTCAGAATGATATCTGTTAATAATAATTGGAGGAAAAGCTTAGTTTCAGTTAGAGATCAGTAAAGACAAATATAACTTTTTCCCCCTCCAGATTCTCAGACCCTTTGAAATCTATCTATGGACCCCAAATTAAGCAATCCTGATCCAGTCTAACCCTGTTTAACAAAAGGGGAAACTGAAGCAAAGTGAAGGAAGTGACCTAGAGAATACAAGGGGCTGAATCTAGGTCCTCTGCTTCTAAATCTTTTATATTTTTTCCCATCCAATAATTCCACCAGGGCAAGTAGGTTCTCTAAAGCTGTTTCTGACATTCCTCCTTGGCTCTTTTCCTTATAAATGGCATGGGCTATGGGATTGCCCACCCCAAATTCATCTTTTCCTGGCACACTAAAGTTCCACAGTCAGTCAGAGTTTTAGAAAATGCAACTATGAAATCAAAAGGAATGAACTTGGAATGGGGAGTTTAAAGTAGCCCCTGGTTATCAGTGGCAATTAGGGATGTCTGGGTCGAGTTCACTAGAACAACAGAGGTTTTGAGATGAGGCATCCCAGAACCAATCCCAGGGGAGCCTAATCAGTCCTCTGCTTCCATTGGCCAAGGACTACTCAGAGGGTGGGGCTTTAACCACAAAGCCACCATCTTCTGGCTTTGATTAGCTGTCCAAGGTGGACTGTGGAGCCTTTCTCCCCTCAGCCTGCCCTGAGCCCCCTTTTTTTCGCCTTAGTCTTTCACCTGCTGGTGAAAAGTGAATGAAAACACTGAGTCTTTGTGTTTTCTCAAAGGACCTTCTCTTTGGATCTGAAGGAAGCCAGCTAAACCCTGCCCACATGCGCTTCCTGGCTTGGGTGGGATTCAAACTCAAAACACTAGAGAGATGAGGGGAGCCATCTGAGAAGATAGGTATCCAGATTTAAAGTTAGGGGCACCTAAATGGTACAGTGGAAGAGAGCTGGACCAGAAATCAGGCTATGTGACCCTGGGAGAATCACTTTAACCTCTGTGTGCCTCAGTTTCCTCATTTGTAAAATGGGAATATTTATTCATACAGTTGTGGTGAAGATGAATTTAATTCAATTTAAGGAAGATTTAATAAACCCCTATTGCATGGTAACCATCATGCTAATGTTAGGGATACAAAGGAGCAAAAGACAGTTTCTGACCTCAGGTAATCTACAAATCTAATGATTGTAAATCATTATTGAGATTAAATGAGACGATATTTGTAAAGCAATTTGCCAACCATAAGGCTCTATATAAATGCTAGCTACTAGCTATTATAATGGAAAAGTACCAGATTTGAAGTTAGAAGTCTGGCATTTGACCCCTCTCTCTGTTAGCTAGAAATGAAAGATGATTAAATTTGGCATCTAAAATCCTGGATCCTTACTTAGTTATCTCTGAGACTTTCAGTGCCTCCTCTTCTGCATGAAGACTTTCCTGATTCTTCCTCTACTGCCCTGGGCCAACTTGTATCTGTTGTTCAGTCATTTTCAATCTCATCCAATCATCTTCATCACCCCATTTGGGAGTTTTCTTGGCAAAGATACCAGATTAGTTTTCCATTTCCTTCTCCAGCTCATTTGACAGATGGAGAAACTGAAGCAAAGAAGTACAAGGGCCTCTTACCAGGGTGACACAGAAAGTGTCTGAGACTGGATTTGAACTCTCAAAGATGAGTTTTCCTGACTCTAGGGATGGTACTCTATACATTATGGTAGCAGCTAGCTGGCCATCTTGTATTTAGAAAATCTGTATACTATTTAAATTTATGCTGTACAGATTTTCTATAGACTTTTTATTAGCATAAAGTTTTCTTACCCTTCCTGGGTGAAATAAAGTGGTTAGAGAAAAAAAATTAATCTTTCCAGGTCTCAAGGCTCTGATTCTAAGATCAGATTTCACTGAACTGATGCAGATAATTTGAAATCCCCCAGTCCATTTTTTGAAAACTTGATTGTATCCTTTTAGTTTTTCTCCATCTCTAGATTTCTCTCTTTCTGACTGAAGCCTACATAGAGTCTCATCATCATTGTTTCATTCCTTGTACCCCACCCCCCAGTGTCTAGCAAAGTGCCTGACTCCTAATAGGTACTCAATAAATATTTATTGATTTATTGATTGATCTATAAAAATGTCCTCTTCTAGCTCTAAATCTCTTTATCTGTGTGAGTTTAAGCAAGTCACTTTACCCCTCAATTTCCTCCATTATAAAATGAGGGGGTTGGAAAAGTTGATCTCTAAGGTCCCTTGAAGTCGGAGGCTGCTATGGAAACAGCCCCTGCCCTCCCCCCATATACCCTCCCCATGCAAAACCACAAGTCTGACATTTTGATTTGCTCCATTTCTACCAGGGCCTCTGGTCATATGGGAGCCGAATCACCCCCTGAGAGCCCAGGGAGGGAAGAGGCTGGGGAGTGATAGCTATCTATCAAAGCCAATTACCACTTCAGGACTAAGGCTAGAGGTTAGGCAGAGAATGACCTTTCCAGTGCCCTTATGGAACCCCATTCCTCCCAGCAGAGCCAGCTCCCCTTCCAAGGGGAGTTTGCCCTTTATCTCCTCAGTGGATTTTCCTGTTTACATTTCCTGTTAGATGGCTGTAATTAATGTAATAACAGCAGATACTGTTTGGGAACTCAGCTCTCTGCAGCTCAGTGGAGAATTGTCCAATGATACTTTACTGGAAGCTGGGATACTTTGGGGGGGGAGTGAAGCAAAGAGGGCATTGGAATGTAGGACTCATTTCAAGATTGCAAGGCAGGCAGAAAACAATTTAGCCCTCATAGGTTAAGCAATTTTGTTCCTTTAGAAATATCTTTCTCTATAGACCTTTTTTTTGAAAATTAGGGTGTCCTCTCCCTAATCGTGTGCTGAACCCTGGGATCTAGAGAAAGTGTTGTCGAATCAGAGACAGGGATTCTTAATTGGGGATGGAGGGTCTATAGATTTCCCCTGACCCCCAGACCTCAATGGATAGATTTCAGAGAGTTCATTAATTTGAACAGAGTGGAAGGGTAGGGATGGGGGAATGTGCATTTTCACTAACCTCTCACTGAAATTGAGCATTTCCTTAAATTATTTTTTTTAATTTCTGAATTGAACTCTACCAAAGGGTTTATGACACATACCAAAACAAACAAACAAACAAACAAACAAACAAACAAACAAACTGAGAAATTTCTTCTCTAGTACCTTCTCTGTCCAGAATAATAGGGAGCGAAAGGAATACTAGATTTGGGGCCAGAAGACTTGGCATGGAAACTCAGTTCTGCTATATAGCACCTATGTAGACTTGGACAGGTCACTTCCCATGTTCACCTCCGTAAGTAAGAGGGCTCAGAGTGGACAAGAGAGCAAATTATCATTAAGGTCCCTTCCAGCTCTAAACCCTATGAAACTAAAATCAGATGTCACTGAGCTGATCCAAATAAGTTTAAGCTTCCCTCACCCCTATTTTTTGGGGGAACCCAATTCTATCCTTTTCACTTTTCTCCACCTCCAAATTTCCCTACCTCTGGCTAAAGCCTACAGAGAAGTGCTTCATTATCAGATTTCAAATTTCACTGGACTGATTGAGAATGTTTGGATTAAAATTTACCAAATATAACCTCAACCTTGAAAAGCCCCCAGTCCTGAGATTCTGGACAGCTTTGATTGATCCAGTCTGAGAAAGCATATGGGATAGTGAGAGGTTGGTCACTTGATGCTTTGAATGGCCCCAAGAAAAGATCAAAGCCACACTTAGCTGGATATATTTTTTCCCCTCTAAGTCTTGCATGATATTCAGAAACCCCCAGTCACTGATGAGCTCCTTCCCTCAATAGGCTGCTGAGGTTCCTTTGCTCCTTTCCAAATGACTGAGATTGTTGTTTGATTAAAGAATAAGGGATTTAAGCCATACATGAAAATAAACATTAACCCACCTGACCAGACCCTGATAGAAATGAGGGTGGGTCTAATGAAAATCAGGATACAGAATCTAAAGAAATATAATATCTCTCCCACCCTCTGTCTAAACCCACCCTTTCCCCTTTTTATTTTGTGAGCATTTGGTTTTCATCAAAATGATTCAGAATTCTGAACCTTAGGTTTATACCAGGAAAATGGAAAATGTACATCTATAGTGCAGATAGCTAGTGTAGACAGATTTGAGCTGAGTATTTTTGTTCCAGATAAATGTTCTTTATATGTGGTAATAGAAAACTATTATCAAGAATATAAACTCCTAAAAGGGAAGATTCTCATATAAGCCTTAGGACCTATACAAGCACTGCACATTATCCTACCCCCCAAAACAGTCATAATATTCTTCTCTCCATGCCGTTGTTTCTTCTAAAATCTTTCATTCTATGAGTTCTATTCATCATTCCAAGTCTACTTCCTTCATGAAATTTTCCTTGACTACCTCTATGTATAGTGATCTTTCAGCTAAATTTTGATAGCATTTATTTTGGAGTAATTTGGCTTTTTTGACTTGACTGTATAATTCCAACAGAATGCCTACAGGAATTCCTATAGAAAAGCTAGAATTTTTTATACTATAGTGAACTAGCCTTTATCTGATGTATTTCACCAAATATTAACTCATTGATTTCAACTAGTTTTTAACAAAGATATTTACTATGAAGGGATAGCAAAGAAGTGCAAAAAACAAATCTCAAAATGGGGGCTCACATTTTCATGGGAAGAGTGGGCTCAAGTTTAAAGTAGTTCATACAAAACATTCTCCCCTCCTCCTCAGACTCAATTTGAGGCTCACTCTCCCTCTTACATACATAACAGTTCCTTAAGTTAAGTGACCTGAAACTTGAAGCACAAAGATGTAAGGTCTAAGGATACCTCCTGGCCTCGGTAGTCCTTGTCTTCTTTCCCAGAGTCCTCTGGAAAGTTCACTTCTGGATATGGTCTATCTGAAGGATGAATGAGTCATTCCCTCAATGAGCAAAGTCGACTCCATTCTGGGTTATGTCTAACAAACAACCCCTATATTGGGTTCCATTGGTTCTTTACCAGACCCAGCTTGAGTTGTCCCTAGCTCTGAGATCTAGATTATTGATAGGACCTCAGATATCTTCACAGGATGTCCTGATCTCATCGAACATACCATTTCAGGATATTCTTTCACCTATAACCCAGAAAAAATAAACATATAAGAGACAAAAGAAATATATCTACCATCTGTTCACAGATAAGTGATAACCAGGGAGATGCAGGACACTATCCCTTCTCCACTGAATGACCCAAAGCAGCCTTCTTCACTTGAAAGCCACCAGGGAAGAAATCAAGAAGTTTCCCACTCCAAATCTGGTATGTACAATCAGTTCTGGCTTAGCAATCAATTTCTGTCACTTTTTGACAGCAGGAAAGAGTCAAATCCTATCCATGTATGCTTTGAAGTGAGAAAAGAATCCTGCTATTTAAAATATCCAGAAGCAAATTCACCAAGGTTCCATGTGAATTAGAATCATGTGCATGGTCTAAGGACTGGACCTCACTGATAAAACCAATAACATGTGACCATATCTATACAAATGTACACATGCATACACACATACATGCAAAAACCCCTAAAAGAAGGTATGTAAAAAAACATTTACCATAATCTGATGACATATGTTTCTTTCCTCACCAATAAACCATCTTAATGTAAGAGGAGGCTTAGAGCCTGTACTTGGCATAGATCTTATCCACTATAGAACATCCTATCTTGTATCATTAGTTATCATTATCCTGTCTCTCCAGCTAGAAAACCCCACTGTGCCTTTGATTTCAATGGCATTTGGCCACAGAGTTCATCATCTCTCACTCTAGAAGCTAAGTCTCCCCTTTCATCCTGCCTACTGGTTGACCTCCCTGGGGGCAGCTCCATGGATCATCATCATATCTTTGAGTTGAGTATTCAGTTAAGTATGTACTAGAGAGATATCAACATCCCTCTCACATACTCTTGGAACTATCCCACACAGGTACTTTCACATTGGCCTTGGGTGGTGACAGTGATGACAGCCAGAATGGAGAGGGGGGGTAGCAGTGGTGAAAGTGGATGGAACCAGAATGAGTTAGATGAGAATGGCATTGGCATAGTCTAGTGTTTTTAGAAAATTATTCACCCAACTGATTTAATCGAGAGTTGTGTGGCTTTTCCCAAAAGCTCCAGTGTGTGTGTGTGTGTAAACTGATAAAGTCCCTTGATATTCCCATTTTTCAGCAGTTATATTGCATAATCTCCTAATACTGGCCCCATGCTTTCATTCAGGCTTTGCTTTTTTTTTTTTTTATGTTTCATTCCTTCCTGCCACAAACTATCCAGTTCTTTAGAAGATTTTATTCACGAATTAAACAATATAGCCCTAGGTCAGCAAGCACCTAATAGATCTGAATGCATTGTCCACTTCCTCCAGAGATTCATTCTCCTTTTCCTAATTATGTTCTAGTGGTTATCCTTTGGAGATGACTTTATACATCTCTCCAGAGACATAGGATCATCAGACTAGGGAAGTAGAGAAAGAGTTGGAATAATGTCCAACAGGATCATTACCATCAAGCAAGGGTGATCGTAATATGTAATACCTTCTGTCCTCCCCTAACGTTTGTACTTTCTTCAAAGCTCCAGTGGACCAGGGATCTCAATCAATTAATCAACTGAGATTATTATTAGAAGTAAGTAGGTGACACAATGGATTGAGTATTGGAGTTGGAGTTAGGAAGATTTGAGTTCAAATCCAACCTCAAACATTTACTAGCTGTGTGATCCTGGGTAAGTGCCTTAACCTCTATCTGTCTTAGTTTTCTCATCTGTAAAATCAGCATAGTCATAACACCCACATTCCAGGGTAATTGTGAAGATAAAACAAGAACAAATTTGTAAAGCAGAGTTCAACCTTAAAGCACCATATAAATACTAGGTGCTGCTATTTTTATTATTATTATTATTACTTAATAAAACAACTGCTATGTGTCAGACATTGGGTATATAAAAAGGGAAGACTCTACCCTTAAGGAGCTATCTTCTAATGAAGACATACAAATTTATAGGCATGTTCCAAACAGAAAGAAAATAACTTTGGGGGAGGTAAAGAGATAGGATGAGGCAACAGCTGTTGTGGGAACCAGGAAAGACCTCAAGCAGAGGTGACACTTGAGCTCACCCTGGAAAGACACTAGGGGAAGGAACTCAAAGCTTTCCCTCATGTGTGTGTGTGCATTCCCTCCACTAGGACAGGTTGTAACTTATCTGTGCCTTCTCCTCCCGTATGGTTTTTGTCCAAGTCTTTCCACAATAACAACCTTCACCATAGAGTGGAGCCCTCCCTTCTGGGTGCTCTCTTTAGGTTATTCATTTCAGCTTTCCCCCTCCTGACCATTATATCTCCCTTTTTAACCTCCCCTTGATGTCCAGGTAACTTTGGAAATCATCACTGGTATCCATCAGATTACAATGAATGAGAAGGTTAACCTAAAAGATGAGGAGATCCAAAGCACTAGACGGCAAAATTAAGATCCCAATTATCTCAATAATCGAGAGGAATGGTTCTAAGATGAAATGTAATAGGGAGACAAACCCGAAACTTGAGTTAAAAAAATAATTTTCAGGAATGCAGGATAGGGAGACATACAGTTATACGAACATCAATGTAGAAAGCATCACAAGTCATGTGAGAATTTTAGCTCCCAACTTCCTCATCTGTGAAATGAGGGCATTGGACTAGATTCATGCTAATTCTGAGTCTTACAATCCTAAGGTGTCAAGGTCAAAAGGAATCAAGAGTGTGATACTGCTATTGGAAAAGTTCATGGGATTTCAAGCAACCTGGGTAGCAGTCTTACTATCCAAAATAAGGTAAATGATTGTCCCATATAGAAAATATAACATTCAGATTTAGGACCAGCCAGCTTGGTAGCACAGTGGATAGACTGTTGGTGCTAAAATAAGAAAGACCAGAATTCAAATCCAGCCTCAGCCATTTATTAGTTGTATGACCTTAGACAAGTCTCTTAACCCTGTTTGCCTCAGTTTTCTCATCTGTCAAATGAGATGGAGAAGGAAATAGAAAACCACTCTAGTATCTTTGCCAAGAAAAACTCCAAACGGGTCACAAAAAGTCAAACACAACTGAAAAACAACCACCACCACAACAAAAAGTCAGTTATGGATTTGACATTTTAGGAAAGATGTTGACAAGCTAGAGGATATTCAGGCGAGGGCAACTAGAGGTGTCTTGAACCCATGAGAATCAGGGGCATGTTTAGTTTCCTTTAAGCCTCAGCTAAAGTTTCCATCTTCTGCAAGTGGATCATCCCCATTTTATTCTGTATACATCCCATTTATACAAACTCATTTTTTTTTGCTTTCTCCCCCTTCAGATTTCAAATCCTTTGAAGGTGAGGATTGTTTTTGTCCTTCTTTGGAACCCCAATACTTAGTCCGGCAAATAGAAAAGAGTAAATGCTTGTTGATTTGATGACTTGACTTGAAAAGAGGCTTTAAGGGGACAGCTTCCTTGTCTTCAAGTATTTGAAGGACCATCAGAGAGGAAAGATTGGATTTATTTTGTTTGGCTTCAGAGGATAAAGCCAGGAGCAGAATTAGCACTGTCCAGAAGTGCAACACTCAACCCCCCCCACACACACACACTTCCTGCCCCCACAAGGTTGTAAATGCCCCCCTCATTGGAGCAACTCCTACAAAAGCCACATGGCCTCTTGATAGGGATTCAAGGCAATCCAACAAGCATGCATTAAGTGACTACTGTGTACAAAGACAGAAATGAAATAGTCCACAGTCATCAAAGAGCTTTGACTACATATATTACAGGTAGGAGTTCCAGCTTAACCCCTGATTAAACCAGTTACCTTCCAAGATCTTTTCCAACTCAAACATGCTATAAGAAAGTATCCACAGAAAACTAGATGAAATGATGTAAGGACAATCCATCACCTTTATCTTGTTAATAGTGGGGAATTAAGGGTCAGTTATATATGATTGCCCTGTTCTTTATTTATTTTTTACCATTTGGAAGAAGCACCTTCCCCCACCCACTAGATCCAGAGTTGCTTCAAACCTCCAGCAGCCGGGGAAGCCCCAGGCTCCATTTTGTTGCTCATCAGAGACAATACTGTAGGGATGCCTTTTTTTCACACCCGTGTGAGTATCCAGGTCCCCTTCCTTACTGTGCAAGGAAAAGCACAGTGGGGCTTTGCTTTGTTTCAAACATCTGAACCCAAGGCCAGCAGCTTCTTGGGCCAGCTGCAGGACACCTCCTGCATTGATAAGGTCCCTTTGGTGGCCTCCAGAGCTCCCCCCAATTCAGAGGGTGGAGGGAAGTCAGGGCTGTAAAACCTTCTCCCTGCCATCACTGGTAGGCCAATCCTTATCAGAATCAAAGTCCCCCAACTGATGTATGGGATCTGTTATGTGTCAGGGCCTCTGGTCAAAACAGCCCCCTTGCTGTTATATGGAGCTCAAGGAAACTTTAGCTGAGTCTCTCTGTAGCCCTGGCATGGTTTAATTTAGGCCAGAAGGTGCCTTTGCCCCAGAAACACATCTGTTCCCTCCCTCAGGAAAGAGATTGTTATCTTCTCCTCCAGAGGGGAAGGAGACAGGGGACAAGCTAAGGTGTCACTACTTAAGACAAGGGTTAATAGACCAAATTAAATGGAGGCCAGGAGTCGTATCTTATTTAAAGTTTGCATCCCCCAACATGAAGGGCCCTGCAAGCACCAAGAAACTAAGAAATGTTTGATGAATCAATCAGTCGGGGAATACCAAGAGTAGAAAAAAAAATAATAAAGAGAATGAAGATAGAATGGAGAACTTCACCCTAATCTTATAGGATTTATATAGATCTTAGAAGTCATCTAATTCAATCTCCTCCCTGTACAGATGGGAAAACTGAGGCTCAGATAGGGGAAGAGACTTGCTTAAGATCTTATAATTTCTTTTGGTGAAGTCCTATGCCAATGGTTATTTAGAGAACACACGAAGTTGCAAGTGTTATCCCTGAGCACTTTACAACAAATTGCCCAATTATCATAGTTTTGGGGGCTAGGAACGGTTCTGCCAACTCTGCAGACCAAAACCAGGAGGATTTAAGGGAAGGAGGGATCCTCCTCCTCCTCTCACTCAACTCCCCAGTCTCCTTTTTTGTTACCTTTTCCAGGAGATGAGATGATTCTGGGAGGTTTCAGGCACTTCTGGGAGAGGTTCCAAGCTGCCAGAAAGTGAGGAAAAATGGAGGGAGTTGTAGGGCTTCTGATGAGCCTTAATCACTGAGTCATCGGATTTCTCAGTTGTCTCCCAGGCAATATCACTGAGTCAGTTGGTGGAGGTAGCTTAGATAATAGGAAAACTGCTTATCCTTTCTAAGCCTCAGCTTCTACAACTGTAAAGTGAGAAGGTTGGACTAGATGATCTCCAACTTTCCAGTTCAAAATCCTAAGATCCTACAATCCAGCCCCTGGGCAACTTGAGAATAAAATATTTCAGTATTTGTCTCTTATGGAACATGAGATCTGCTTACATCAAATTTGTTTCTTACATCAAATGAGATAACACATGGAAAGTGCTTGTCACACTTTAAAGAGATGTATAAATGCTAATTATTACTAGCAATTACAAGATTTTTACAAAGCCAAACAATCTATTACCTAACAAGGGGTGGCACATCAAGCTAATGTGATCCAAGGTTTAAAGATAGTAGAGGATAAAAAGAAAAGCATGAAGGAAAGATCTCAACTTGAGGAAAGCTGTCTGAATTTGAAATCAGAGGATGTGAGATCAATTCTAGGCTCTTCTGTGTGACCTAAGACAAGTCTCAGTTTTCTCATCTGAAAAATAAGGGAATTAGACTAGATCATCTCTGAGGTTTCTTCCAAATTTAACTCTATGACTCCAGAATTCCATCTCCAAAGATTGACACAGTCCTTAGGATCATGGACAAAGAAGACAAGCAAGGAAGACAAGACAAAATATGGAAGGGCAATAAATACTTACTAAGAGTATATATGTAGAGGTGACTAGGTGGTACAGTGGATAGAGCACCGGCCCTGGAATCAGGAGTACCAACAAATCCGGCCTCAGACATTTAATAATTAACTAGCTATGTGACCTTGGGCAAGCCACTTAACCCTAATTGCCTTGCAAAAACCTTAAAAAAAAGAATATATATGTAGTATGAAGTATGTTAATGATTGGGCCAAACCAAAAGAAAATTTTTACACTTGTGAGGCTTCTATTATAACACACAAGAGAGAGTAGAAAGGTGATGGGAAAGGGGAAGGAAGATATTCTGGAGCTTAGTATTGGGATCTTTAAAGTTAGAAGTTGAGTCAGCCAGCAAATGAAGGTTAGCCAGCCTGGACATCTTTTCAAAATGGAAGCCCCATGAGGAACTCACCAATGGGACAAGGTGGGATGGTAGTGCGGCAGAGGTCATTGCATTCCAGAGTAAGAGGCTATTGGATCAGTGGATGTTTCAGGGTGATGAACTCCAGGAGCTGAGGGAAATTCCAGAATTAGAAAACCACTGGGACATGACTAGAAATCCAGAAAATCAGAATCAAAGCCGGTGGGGGCGGGGGGAGAGATCAAAGGAATTGTCTAATCTAATACAGATTTCTTTTTGTGGTTGAGAAAACTGAAAGTCAGAGGCTATGTGACTTTTCCAAGGGCATGTAGGTAATGTCTCAGCTTCAGATCCTTCCGTTTCAAAAGCCTGATTCTTTCCCCATGGCCTGTCCCTGGAACAACACAGACATGAAAGGTTTAGAAAATTATAGTATCATAGCAACAATAGTTTTAGAGATGATCTAATCCAATATTCTTATCTTTGCTGATGAGAAAATTGAAGCCCAGAGGGAAAAGAATTTGACCAAGATTTAAGCCTAGATTCAGTCCAACCTTGGTCACCTCCAGAAAATCATGGTATCCCTAAACAGGTCCAGACTTAAGTTCATCCCAGGGTTGACTCAAAAGCGTGATGGATAGGACTAAACCACAAGGTACAGTCTGGAGAAGAATAGTCAAGTATCCTTTGCCAAGTACCTCTTATGTTTTCACCACTATGCTATATAGTTATCAAAAAAAAATCCAACTTAATAAATAAATATAATAAAGGTTCCCATTTAATAAATAAAGAAACTGAGATCTAGGAGGAAGTGACCTACCCAAGGATATACAATTTATTAGCAATAAAGCTACCATTAGGATCTTCTGGCCAACATTCTTTCTACTATTCCACACTTCAAGTTTAAAGAATGTTGAAAAATAAAAACCTAAGGAAATACATGGAAATATATTATAATCTGCATTCAGGCACAGATCTGATCATACCATTCCCTTACTCAAAAACATTCTAATGATCCTTTATTATTTCTCGGACTTTCTCCAAGACTCAGCTCAAATCCCACCTTTCCCAGTTCCCATCCATCCCACCCTCTCACCCAGCTCCTTCCCCTCTGAGTGTCCTCTTTTTACACTGTATATATATCTTATATCTATCTACCAACTTGTATATATGTTGCTCTCCTTTATGAGAATGTAGCTTGCAGGAAGGTAATATTTTTCCTTTCTTTGTAATAATAATAGTTGTCCTTCATATTTAAAGAGGACTGTGCCAGCCACGTTAATGGTGGCATGACTTGTTTATTGTAAAAGACATCTTTCTCACATTCTCCAGAACCATTTCACCCCATGGTCTGATATGACAGGAAACAGAACTTCTGGTAATGGTCTGAATGCTATGGGAGTCTCTTGGCAGTTGTGTCCAATTCTTTGTGACCCCATTTGAGATTTTCTTGGCAAAGATACTAGAGTGGTTTGCCATTTCCTTCTTTAATTCATTTTACAAATGAGGAAACTGAGACAAGTAGAGTTTAGTGACTTGCTCAAGGTCACACAGCTAGAAAGTGCCTGAGGAAGATGCATCTTCTTGATTCCAGGCCCAGTTCTTTCTGCACTATGGCGTCCCCAAGCCACTCCTGCTTAACACATAGTAAAGCATTTAATAAATTGTTGACTTGGCTTGGCTTGACTCTAAGATGAAACACCAAGTCCCAAAGCAGACATTTGAAGGGCTCCACAGTCCATCTCCAAACTCCCTTTTCATCCTCATTTCCCATTCCTCCCTCCATGAACTCCACATTCCAGCCAGATAAGACAAAACGCTGTTCTTTGAGTTTTACACACCACCGCCTGCTCCTGTCCATTCATACATCTGCCTCTCAGTCCTGGAAGGATCTCTGCTCTCATCTCTACCTCTTCAGCTTCTTATCTTCCTTCAAGAGCCATCTCATGCACCATCTCCTCCTTAGACCTTTCTTTAATCCCCCTTGCTGTTACAGTTCTCCCCGCCTCAAATTACTTTGTCTTAGATTTATCTGTGTATATGTTTTAGGACCTCTATACCCCCACCCACCTATTGAAGACTGTTCCTTAGCCTTGACTGGCCATCCCTCATGCCTGGAATGCACCCTCCTCTTTCACCTCTGCCTCATAGAATGCCTCTCTTCCCTGAGATCAGTTTACCAGCTTATGCACAAGCCTTTCCTAATTAACATCACCTATTAGCTCCTTCCCTCCCCAACTGCTTCATATTTATACTTTTACGTGTGCTTGTTGTCTCCCCAGATAACATACTACCTCTTTGAGAGTAGGGCTTCATTCTCTGGATTTGTAACCTCAGAGCATAGTATAGTGTAAGGCAGTTGGATGGTGCAGTGGATGAAGCTTGGGTGCTGGTCTTAAAATGAACTTAGTTCAAATCCAGCCTCAGCTAGCTGTATGACCCTGGACAGGTCACTTAACCCTGTTTGCCTCAGGTTCCTCTTCTGTAAAATAGAAAAGGAAATGGGAAACTACTCCAGTGCCTTGCCAAGAAAATCCCAAATTTTCAGTCAGAAATGACTGAAAATGACTACATAAAAAACACACCTTTATTGTTCTATAACAGTTCTTGAGATCAGCAGCTGTATAGGAGAAGGTTTAGGGGAAAAAGTTATGACCTGACTAAAAGCTAACTACAACTAATCCTAAATGGAATTTATGTAGTTTTTTAAGTTTTACAAAGTTTTTATACAAAATCCTATTTGAGTCTCCCAACACCCCTGTTCAGCAACTTCCATTGAGGGAGGTTCAGAAACTAAGAAATTCTACTGGTTAGACATCAAATTGGTAATCTCCTCATGTAGGTTTATCCCTTCTGGGAAAATTGAACGTAGAGTTGAAGGGGGCCTTCTCCTTTTACAAAGGAAGAAACTGAGGCCCAGAAAGGGGAATCACCTTGTCCAGGGTCAATCAGGTAGCAAGCTAGGATCTAAATGTAGTCTCATGATTATAAAGTGAGCTCTCTTTCACTAGACACATAGGGTCTAAACCCTAGAGTATTGATTATCCTCCTGTCTCTAATCTGGATTCCTAGTTCCTCACTGGCCCCCTCATCCCCCATTCCTCAGTCATAGATTTACAGAATACTGAAATTGGGAGGGACCAACACCATTATTTTAAAGGAGAAGAAAATAGACCCAAAGAAGGGATTAGTTTGGCCAATGTTACATTGGTAATAAGTAGTAAGATGGGAACCTAGGTTCCTTGATTCCAGATCTTAAATTCTTTCTACCCCAACTCTCTGTCTTGGTGTCTTTTTCCCCGTCTCTCTTTCTCAGTCTCTATGTGTGTCTCGATTTCTCTCTCTTCTCTCTCTTCTGTGGCTCTATCTCTGTCTCTGTCTCTCTGTCTCTCTGTCTCTGTGTCTCTCTGTCTCTGTCTCTCTCTTCCTCTCTCTCTGTCTCTCTCTCTGTCTCTCTCTCCTCTGTCTCTATCTCTGTCTCTGTCTCTCTGTCTCTCTGTCTCTCTCTCTGTCTCTCTCTCTCTCTCTCTCTCTCTCTCTCTCTCTCTCTCTCTCAGTGAAATGGCATCATCCCTTCCTTGGCTCCCAAATGTATTTCAGTCTGACATAAACACCATTATTACACAGAGTTCCTGAAGATGTCCATAGCTGCAACTGTATATTTACAAGAAGGAGTCCTTGGCCACCAGAGTTGAAGAGCTGTTTGCTAAACAATCTCCCCACACTGTGGATGTGGTTTCTCTTCTCCAAGGCTTCAGGCCCTGCTGAGCTCAGGCCTGCCCACTCTTCCTGGCGGGCCCATGTCTCCGGCAGCCCCTGCTTGCACTTAGTCTGTTCTCTATCATTTTGCAGTGATTTAACCTGATACATAGACCATGCCTCTTCCTTGTCTTGAAATGAAAAGTCTTTAGGGAGACTTTTAAGGGGAGTTGGATTGGGAAGGCTGGTTTGGTGGCCTTGGGGAAGAGGACGGAATGAAGCAGGGTTCCATACAATCTTAGCTCTTGCAGAGCTGGAAAGGACCCTAGAGATCCTCTATTCCAAAGATGCTTAACCCTTCTGTAGCCTGGATTCCTTGGACAACTGTCTGGTCAATATGGTGATCCCATTCTCAGTCCCAAGTTTTTAAAACCCACAATGTAAGGAAATGTCACATTTCAATTAGAAGCTAGTGAATAGAAAGAAGCATTTTCCCCTCAAGTTCACAACTCCCTGAAATCTACTCGGAGACCCCTTGGTTAAGAAACCCCAGAATACCCAGGTCTTTTGACTCTAGAGCTAGAGCTTATGGGCTTCTCTCACATCCTAAAAAGCAATTTTCCAGATTATCTTTCAAAAGATGAGACCAATAGTTTCTGTCAGTAAAGAAACCCCTATGTAGCAATTACCTTCTTTAACAATTCATTGACAAGAATTAATTATTAGAATTTAATATGTACCAGGCTTGTGCTAGATGCTGGGAAGGCAAAGAAAAATGCAACTAACTCCAGTCTTCAAGAGGCTTGCATTTTATCCAAAACAACTTATACATATATAGATATCTACCAATTATTCACAAAATGGGTTCAAAGGACCAATCAATATTAACAACGATTATTTCTTTAAAGTCTTCCTCAGGGGCACTAGGTGGCATAGTGGATAAAGCACCGGCCTTGGAGTCAGGAGTACCTGGGTTCAAATCCGGTCTCAGACACTTAATAATAATCTAGCTGTGTGGCCTTGGGCAAGCCACTTAACCCCATTTGCCTTGCAAAAACCTAAAAGAAAAAAAGTTGTAAAGTCTTGCTCAGCAGTATGCATATATCATTATCCCATTTTAAAATGAAGTAACCTGAGGGGGAATATGGTGAAGTAACTTGCCAGGCTCACCAAAACTGGAAAGTATCGAATTTGAAAGTATTGAATCGAATATACATACATATATATATATATATATATATATATATATATATATATATACACACATATATACATACATACACATACACACACACACACACACACACATATATATATATATATATATATATATATATATATATATATATACACATATACCTATGTATTAACACATATATATGGGGGTGGAGGAGGGGAAAAGAGAGAAACAAGAGAAAAAGGAAGACATACTAAGATAGACAATCTGTATTGATGGATATATTTGGTATATGTATCACACCATTCAATCTAGCCAGCTAGCTAGTTATCTTTCTATTTCTCTAGCTAACTATGTCTCTAGAATTTATTCTACTTTCCTTTCTTCTTTATTTATAAAAATGGAACAGTAAAATTTGCTTCTAAGCATTGTTGTTAAGAAAGTATTTTAAAACACTATAGAAAGATAGTGATTATGTTTACGATCATTACATGCTATTATATCATATATTGTTATGGTGTTATGTATTTATATATATATATTATGTATATATATATATATATATATATATATGTACATGTGTGTATATGCATCATGTAGCTATGCATATTTCTA
Organism: Macrotis lagotis; assembly: GCF_037893015.1. NCBI lineage: Eukaryota > Metazoa > Chordata > Mammalia > Peramelemorphia > Peramelidae > Macrotis > Macrotis lagotis. Next base: position 57,403,625 of record NC_133658.1, read on the forward strand.
TACAACTTCCAGCACTCGGCGGGCGCTCCATTTTCCTCTCTTCCAGACCTGGATTTCCCCCTTCCTCACCTTCTCTTAGAATTCTAAATCTCCTGAAGTCCTCACTCAGTTCACCCACCCCCCTCTTCCTTTTCTGATCCCCCAACTGGCCCTAGTTCCCAAACTACCTCATTTGCTTTTTTTTGTTTTGTTTTAGTTTTTGGTATATACTTCTGCGTGTACCTGTTGTCTCCCCAGGTAGAATGTAAGCTCCTCCAGGGCAGGACCTCTTCATTTTTGTCTCTTTTTCTCAGCTCTTACATAGTATTTAAAAAATGCTTCTTGATCAACTGATTCCATAAAGAATTGATGGCAGGGGGTGGCTAGGTGGCGCAGTGGATAAAGCACTGGCCTTGGAGTCAGGAGTACCTGGGTTCAATTCCGGTCTCAGACACTTAATAATTCCTAGCTGTGTGGCCTTGGGCAAGCCACTTAACCCCATTTGCCTTGCAAGAAAAAAAAACCTAAAACCTAAAAAAAAAAAACGAATTGATGTCTTTTTGACCCAAACTCCTTCTCAACTTCTACTCTTCCTCTCTGTTAGGTTATCTCTTTTGTTTTTAATCATCTGTCACCCTACATTACAGTCACTGACGTATTTACCTCTGCCCCCATTAGATTGGGGGCAGCTAGATGGCACAGTAGGTAGAGTACCAGCCCTCAAGTCAACAGGATCTGAGTTCAAATGTGACCTCAGATACTTACAAGCTGGCTGAACTTGGGCGAGTCACTTAACCCTGATTGTCTTGTATCCAGGACCATCTCCAGTTGCCCTGGCTCCTATATGGCCACTGGACCCAGATATTCTGGAAGAAAAAATAAGGCTGATGACTTAGCACAGCCTGCTTCACTCAAATCCAATTCATGTGCTTGTCATGGCATCACCTGCATGACATCATGGTCTTCAAGAACAAAGGATAAATATCATCACCCCATTAGACTGTAAGCTTCTTAAGATCAAGGGCCATCTCTAGCCACATATGACCTACTAAAGAGCAGTGTTGAATAAATGTTTGTCGAACTAAACTGGCATGGATAAGAATCCTACAGGGTGAGAAGGTAGGGAAGGGTTGTGCTCCTTGAACTGGCAAAGGTATTTCCCTAACAGGGGACTCCCAACAAACTTCTCCTGGAGCTGTTTTTCCCTTTTTTGATGTATTGAGACCACCCTGGAATAACAGTCCTGTTTTGGTGCTGCCCTCTATGGACCTGCCTCTGTAAACAGGGAAAGGGGGTGATTCCCAGCTGGAGACAAGAAGGTGGAGGAGGAGAAGGGGAAGGGGAGGGAATGATTGAGGGAGAAGGGGAGGGGGAAGAGAAAGGGGAAGAGGAGTGGGGGGAGGAGGAGGAGGAAAGGGAAAAAAAACAACAGAAGAAAGAGACAAAAAGGAGGATATATATACACCATTTACGAATGAGAAAGACCAATCGGAGAGTGACAGGTCAGGCAATTGACAGAGAGACCATTTCTCTAAGTTCCAGATATTACAGGTAGGACTTAGAGGAATCTTGAGCTGAAGGGACTAGAGCTAAGTTATCCCTAAACAATCATACCATACTTTCTGAAAATCACAGACAGCCAGTTAACTCATGTTACTCCTATTCACACAGTCAGGAGGTTGACCTCTGTTTCCTCAGGTGTAAAATGAAGGGCTCAGCCTAGAAGAGAGTTTTTTTATTCTTTTTTTGTTTCCTGGACCCCTTTGATAGTTTCAGGAAAACCATCTACTCCCTTCACAGAATAATGTTTAAAATTCATAAAATACCTAAAATTACAAAAGAGAAACCAATTTTATTGAAATAATTATCATGTTTTAAGTTCATAGAAAGATTTCTAAGGTTCCTTCTGCCTGTGAGACCTTAAGGAACTTACTTCCTGACCTGCCTTTCCTTCTCAAGAGATAGCACAGATTCTGAATCTAAGTTACTGAGTAAAAGCAGTTAACCAAGTTATATTATTGTCATAGCAGGTTAGAGTTCCAAGGAATCTTAGTCAATTCAATCACCAACTTCATTCCACAAGCATTTCTTAGGCACAAAGAAAAATATTCCCCACTCTTTTTTAGCTTGTATTTTTGAATAAGGGAAGGAGTCCTAACCATTAGGGAGATCAGCAAAGGCATCAACTAAGACACCCAGCTGAAGTGAACAGGGGGAACAACGAATATTGGTGGGAATGGAGGGTAACCAGAGTAAAGTCACGGAGGAAGGACATAGGATGCTGAATTTGGGGACTGGCCAAGTAGACCAGTTTGGCTGGCTGTAGTCTGCATGAAGGGAATTAATACCTTATATGGAAAAACAAGCTGGACCCATCATGAAAGGTTTTAAATGACAAACTGGGGAATTTGTTCTTTTATCCTCCGGGCAATAGGGAAAAGATTCTGGAGTGAGAATGACATGTTTCTAGATTGTATTTTAAGAAGACTATTTTGGTTTCTGGGTAGATAATGGATCAGAGGGGAAATCACACAGGAAGCTATTACTGACTCCAGGACACAGGTGAATCAGTCCTGCCTCTCCTTATTTTCTAGGAAAAGCCCAGAAATGATCACAGTTCAGAAAATAACAAAATTTCACCTGGAATCAACTCCCAATTCAGTTTTTCTGTGAAATCAAAGAGAACAGTTGTGGGATAATGACTGCCCATGTATCTAATCCTGCAAATTGAGACTGATTTAAAAAATATTGAGTGTTGAAGAATAAATTATAATTAGCAAGAGTTTTTCCTGATGACTTCCCTATGTGGCATGAGTCCCGTGTAAGGAAATGTGAATAGTATAGTTGTGATTACTTTAATAGGAAAAAGGACATCAGATTTGGGGTTAGAATGCTATGTTCCAAACCTAGTTCTTCTGCTTTTTACTTGTGTGATCCTGGTTAAAGCTTTAGGACTCTAGCTTTAGGTCTCAGTTTCCTCATCTGTAAAATGAAGACATTGAAGTAGATAATCTGTAAGAACCCTTCCAGCTTTAGCCTTTGTGAGTTTCCCCTATGTGCCTTTTAAAGATATTGGTGTCTTTTTAAAGGAGATTTTTCATTATATCTTAGCCCTACCCCCCCTCCATTTTTTCCCACTGGAAATCACCTCTGGTATCATAATATCAACCAGTTAGGAAGGGGAATTTGATTTATCAGAAATTTGATTAACTGTTGAAAACAGTCCAATTGTGCATAGTGAGGCATCCTGAAAGCATCTTATATTTGTTAGGATCAAAGCAACATAGTGTTTGAGTTAGAAGGAACCTCAGAGACTATTTATTCAGCCCTCTCCTTCTACATATGGGTGAACTGTGGCCCAAGAAAATTAAATGATTTTCCCCGGGTCATACAGATTGTGAGTGACAAAGGCAGCATTTGGATTCATGCCCTTTGACTCCAGACCCAAGACCCACATACAGAACCATGGGAAAGTAAAATCATATTGAAGGTTAGAGTCAGATGAGACCTAAGAGATCATTTTATTCACCACTTCCCCACTTTGCAGTTGATGCTTGAATATAGTCTGTAGTTATTGTGGGTGCAGTCCCAATTAGTATGTGCCATGAGCCTTCTGAAGTGTTTGCATTATTCAAATTCATACTGTGTAGTACTGTACCACTACATAGTACCAGACCTGGAGCCAGGAAAACTCATCTTCATGAATTCAAATCTGGTTTCAGACACTTACTAGTTCCATGAGTAAGTCACTTAATGCTGTTTGCCTCAGTTTCCCCATGTAAGATGAGCTGAAGAAGGAAATGGCAAACCACTCCATTATCTCTACTAAGAAAATTCCAATTGGGATCTTGAAGAGTCATCAACAACATGAACTGGATCCAAAGACCAAATTTGTACAAAACTATACGTTTCAATAAAATAAATTTCGATGTAAGTGACCACTGCCCCTCAGGATATTTATCATTCACACCGACCGGGACCTAACTGTATATTTAGTATGTACTCATACTAAGAGTTTCTTTTCTCCTTGATCCTACAATACAAGGTCAGGTTTCTGTCAAGAGAATGATACTAAGAAATAATTGTGAAACTCAAAAGTTGGTCTCATGTCTTCCCTGAAGGGAAATACATGCAATCATCTATCACATATTCCTGGAAGCCTTCACAATAGAAGCACACACCAATAATTTCAATAATCACTAATGAAGACTACCCTATCCTCTGACCTCTTTCAATACAGGCTTAGAACTAAAAAATGTTAGAACTGGAATATTCATAATTCCCTTTGACCTGGCCCTTTCCTCACAACAACTTTTGAGACATGTAGTATAAGTATCTCTATTTCTATGTTACAGATGAGAAAACTAAGGCACACTAGTGAAGTGACATGAAAAAAATATATATCAATTTAGTGGCATTTGATATTTTGATTTCAATTCTAGATTTCCAAACTCCTGATCTCTTGGCTTTCCCACTTTATCATATTTATTTTCATCTCCCTATGTAAATGTGATTTGAGAATAAGCCAAAGACCACCCAGAATAAGTCCATTTCTTGAATGACCTTTCACAGCACTAAAATGCCTAAGAATTCCACTATTAAGATCTTTTGGATACAGCTACTTCTTTCAAAAGGTTTCAGTTTAAGCAATATATATGTATGTATATGTATATAAAAAGATAGATAGATAGATCTTTGTCATCCTTTCGCACAGATTAGCTGCTTGGTTCTGTAAAGAACAGAGAAAGGTTGAGTGTTGAGGGAGAATGAATTGGGGTAGAAAAGAAGAGTTCCGGGATAGAGGAGGGACCTCAGAGCAGAGGACTTTGACTAGTCATCCATGGCGTAGAGTGAGGACTGTGCTGAAGGTGAGGTACCACAGACAAACTACTTTCTAGAAGAAACAGGTCTTAGCTCTGTTTCTTTCTGACTGTATGAACTGACATTTTATGACTCTGTTTCCCAATTTTTTCATGCTCTGGTCCTTAACTCACCAGATATTTGGTTAATGAATTAGAGAAGCAAAATCAGGAAAAGGACCTTAAGCTGGGAAAAGTCCCATTCTGTTAACTATTATCAAGAACGTCCAAGGGTAAAAGCCATTGCTGGTAAATTGTAATAAACATTTACATACCCAAATTCCCCTATAGTAGTTTAACTCCAGATGATGCTAAGAAGGGAGGAAAGAAGAGCTTTGGAGAACTTCTAGTGATACTATCACTCATTTTACAGAGAAGAAAACTGAAGCCAGTTTAGAGAGGAGGAGAATCCTAAGTTTAAGACATATTTTAGGCATTATCTAATGATCTTTTCATTGCAACGAAAAGGAGGTCAAAAGTGAGTCTAACAAAAAAAAAATTCCCTACACAGCTAATGACAGATTGTAAACAAAAACCCAGGTTTTCTGTCCAGTCGTCTTTACTGTACTACATTCCCTCTTCTCATTGCCCTTACCCCAATTAAATACTAATTTTCTTCCCTGTTAGTTTTTCTCTCTCTGCATCTCTATTGCTCTCTATCTCTCTGTCTCTTTCTCTCTCCATCTCTGTTTCTTTCTCTCTGTTTCTCTCTGATTCTCTATCTCTGTCTCTCCATCTGTTTGAGTGTCTCTGTCTGTCTCTCTGTCTCTCTCTCTCTGCCTCTGTCTCTGTCTCTATCTGTCTCTATCTCTTTATTTCTCCATCTCTCTGCCTCTCTTTTTCACTGTCTCTCCATCTGTAGGTGCATGTGTCTGTGTGCGTATATCTGTGTATTTTTCTTTGTCTCTCTGCCTTTGTCTCTGTCTCTCTACCTCTGTCTCTGTCCCTCTATCTTTGTCTATGTCTCTCTTTGTTTCCAAATCTCTTGACTCTATCTCTCTCTGTCTCTGCCTGTCTTCTCTCTCTCTTTATGTCCTCCAACTATAATAACATAGAAATATGGACTTTTTAAAATCCCATTTCTTTGGCAAAGCACTAACCTAGTTTATCCTTAAGGATGAAAAGGTATGAAAATGTTGTCAAAGACATACCAGGATAACCTGACCATAGAGCTATGAGAAGCCTGTAGATGCTGCGGTATCGATTCCTTACCTTGAAGACTTTGAGCTGAAAGGATCTCTATAACCTAGACTGTCAGCATTGAGGGACCGTAGAGATATCAATAGACAAAAATGTAGCAATGATTAAACAATGTGATAGACACCTTAGAAAAAGGAATGTCAGAGCTGAAAGGGATCTTAGAACATAGAAATTCAGGACTAAAAGAGACCTTAACTATGAAATCTTGAACCATAGTGAGCCTCAGAAATCATTTAGGCTAACCCCATTATTTTACAAATGAAAAAATAAAACCTTTCTTTTCCATAATCAGGCCTATCATTTCCATAAACAGAAAGAGACTTTTTAATGACTTTCAAGTTCATGATAAAATATTTTTAAATTAAAAAGAGAAAATATAAATCTTAAAACAAGGAGAACAAACTGCAAATAAGCTAGTATTTATGTAGAAATTAAATCGACCTTAAATAATTGTGGGGGTTTTTAAAGTATATATCAGAGTCATCATGATAGTAACAGCACTACCCTTCTTGTCTGTTTCAGGACATCGGATGTTGAAGTGGCTGAGAAACAGTAGTATGATTCAAATTTTCAATAATGAAAATGAATTTATCACACTCATTCACTCAGACTTCTAAGCTCATGAATCTTGTCCAAGGCTATTTCCAATGAACCATATCACCACTGTCATCCTGAATTAGTAAATCCCATGCTCCTTTGCTCCCAAGATGCCTGTGATACAATTTTGGTTAAAAGCTATTTCGAAGGGGTAAATATATAGTGGATTTTTCAACTTATATGTTGTGGAATATACCTTTAGTAAAGGATAAACAAAACCACAAATTACCGGGTTGTGCCTTTGAGAGGTATTAATCTTGATTTGTTGGTTGGGAGGATCTAGGAGCTTGAAGGATGTAAGTTGTTGAGAAGAATTTGTCTCGATGTAAGAGAAAACTTGCTAACAATTTGAGCAGCCCCAAATGTGTAAAGGGGGCAGGGAGTTAGTGAGTTGTTCATAATTGTAGGGGACTACACTTGGCTGTTTGGCAGGACTGTGATTAAAAGGATGCCTGCTCTGGCACAGATTGTAGTGTGTCACTTCCAACTACAAAATTTTGTGATTTTATATTCTAAGCACCTTGACAGCTTGCATGTAACATTGTAATCTCCAGTACAGTCACTAGAGGGAGACAGTCCCCAAGAGACCATAAGGCCAACAAATCAGCCACTATGGGATATTGGGATTTAGTATTTAAAATGGACTTTGAGATCATCGAATTTACTCCAACCCTTTCATTTTACAGAAGAGAAAACTGAGACCCATAAAGTTTAAGCAATTCATCCTAGATCCCAATGATACTTTAGCTGGAATTTGAACCAAATTCTATGACTACAAAACCAGAGCTCGTTCACAATTGGGACAGCCAGTACGTTTTTATAGAGGAATTTAAAATACTATACAGTTTCTTACCATTTTTTCATTACTATCATTGCTATTAAAAATAATTCTTTATGACCTTTACGATATCATGAAAAGGGAGTGAAGAGAGGGGGAACCATACTGGAAAAATGTAATGCTCACTAATTACAATGATGTTAAAAAAAGTAAATGAGAACGAATTGGCTAATTATATTTGATATGAGCAAAGAGGAACAATAGCTAAAATGGCATTATGATACTTTGGGTATTGAAATTAATTTCAATGAAAATAATTGTTAAGCTTGTATTGACATCACTGTTAGGTCTTTAATGTTATCTCTTTCCAATGATGCTGATCACCATTCATCTACATCAGCCTATACTGTGAGACTCTCGTCTTGCCTTTCTATACATTCATCATAAGGTGCTGAAATGTACTGAAAATCTTCTTCACTTTCCTTTGATGTTTCAAGGATAATAGTGGAGCATGAAGGCTGTCCACCAGTCATCCCTTGAATTTGCATCCTGACCAGACCATCCTCTCTTTCTATCATATAATTTCCAGAAGATATTTTTTTTACTCTTGTTCTCTGAGATACTTCATTAGTTATTATGGTACATCTGCCAACTACCATGGACCTCTTCATTGTCCTGAATTTAAGTTTCAAAATTTAGAGACTATGATCAACAGACATTTATTAAGATACGCCAGGATGCTATCTGTGTTGGTAGCAAAAGGAAAGACAGTTCCTGCCCCCATGGAGCTTACATTCTTTTTTTTTTTAAGGTTTTTGTGCAGCAAATGGGGCTAAGTGGCTTGCCCGAGGCCACACAGCTAGGTAATTATTAAGTGTCTGAGGCTGGATTTGAACTCAGGTACTCCTAACTCCAGGGCCAGGGCTCTATCCACTGCACCACCTAGCCACCCTGGAGCTTACATTCTAATGAGGGAAGATAACAAAAGGAAGCTAAAAAATTGGGCCTGGACACAGTTTGGTAGAGAAAGTTCCATGACGAGTCAGGACTACTGCCAGCAGTGGAATGAAGACAAAGTTGGCCCAGGTCTCTTCCTAAAAATGAAGGTTCTGAGATGACGCAGCCAGTCAGAGGAAAGAGCCTTAGGAGCTAAAGTCTTCCCTTGTGAATAGTCCAAGGGTGAAATGTATTTCTATAGCATGAGAGTCAGGAATGTGGACTAGAGAGGATTCTAATGCATGACCCAATGAAATACATATAACAAAACTGCTAGAGTATTGGTGCCATGTTTCCCCAAGACCTAACTGGAAAATAAGCCCTAGCATGATTTTTTCAGGCTATTCATAATATAAACCCTGTCTCAAAATAAGCCCCAGTTAAGAATATCAGGCACATGTATGCATTAAGTTTGTATGGTGCAACATACAAGGAACATACTGAATTATAAATTAGCAATATTAAGATATAATAAATATAAATAAATAATATAATTGACAACAATAGTTAAAATAAATGATAATATAAATCATAATTATTTGTAAATACCCAAGCAGGGGTGTTGGACAAGAGGTAAATGCCAATTTAAACAAATAAACTTTAAACATATTCCCAAATCACCAATCTAAGTGCATATACAACCCATGAATATCAAGGGCATTTGATAACATCTGGATGGAAAGAAATCCCCACCTCTAATCATCACTAAGGGCAAGAAAGATAAGTTTGAGTAGGTTTCAGGTATTTATGTTTTTGAAATCAAAAAAGTCTGGAGCATGAAGTGGCCAAAGAGTTCAGCCAGGCTGGGTTTCAGCCAGTTCTCACAGCACTAAAGACATGAAAAACTTTTTCACAGAGAGAACAGATCAAATAACGATTCCTGTAGACATGATTGCCTATCTCCAGGCATCTCCTAGATATATAAATATAGATGTAGATATAGATATAGATATAATTATATAAGTACCTTGTAAATCCTTAATATTAATAATATAATATACATTATAACAATATCATAACAATAAGTATACTATAATATAAATAATAAAATTAAAATAAATGAATGAAATTTTAATACTTAATGAATTTATATGAAAATACTTTTTGATTTGTATCTAGGTGTGAAATTTATGTTTATGAATGAAATAAACTGCCAAGTAAATATTAATCAGCTAGCATTAATTATTTACCATATTATATGCCAGACATCAATGATGGACTCTGAAGATTTTTCTGCAGTCATTTTCAGTTGTGTCTGACCCTTCATGGCTCCATTTGGGGTTTTCTTGGTAAAGATACTAGAGTGGTTTGCCATTTCCTTCACCAGTTCATTTGACAGATAAGGAAACTGAGACTTGCCAGGGTCATGGCTAACAAATGTCTGAAGCTAGATTTGAACTCTGATGAAGCTGACCCGACATTCTATTCACTATGCTACTCCCTAGGCTGCCCTCACTAGTACAGAGTTAGTGTTTAATAAATGTTTATTGAATGATTGATTGATCTAAGGCAATAATCCAAGGGATTCATACTAAAAAAATTAATGGCATCTTATAAAACAAAAAAATGTCCAATTATATTACAAATACATTTTTCCACTGGGACAAAGAGCAGATACCCATTTGAAGGTTTGTTTCTGCAACTATTTGTAACTTTGTAGGGGAGGGGGGAGGTGTAAAAGTTATTGTAATTTTTATAAACATCTAAAAGAATATTATGGGGGCTGCTAGAGGTGGCACAGTGGATAAAGCACTGGCCCTGGAGTCAGGAGTACCCAAGTTCAAATCCGGCCTCAGACACTTAATAATGACCTAGCTGTGTGGCCTTGGGCAAGCCACTTAAACCCATTTGCCTTGCAAAAACTAAAATATATATATATATATATATATATATATATATATATATATATATAATGGACAATATATTAAATTATCTTTGGGATTCACAATGCATTTTGTTGTTGGCGAATGAAATTTAAAAAACAAAAAGCATTGGGAACTATTACCCTACACAGAAAATTTACAGAAAGCTCAAAACAAACATCCTACTATGAAGACCTAGAATTGCTGGGAGCAGCACCAGTAGAGGGAGTTTTAACTCTTCTGAGATTATAGAACCAACTGAGTATCAAACCAAGTGGATTCCAGGAGCCCCCAGAGAAAAAAGTTCTCCCTGCTTAGAGAGATCCATATTTCAATCTAGTCATTAGTCATCCTCATTCCACCAGGTCCCTGACAGAACACTGAAACTCATGTTAGGAAGACCTGAATTCTAATTGTGATTCTGATTTAATAGCTCTGTGACCTTGAGCACTTAATCTCTACCTGTCTTGATTTCCCCATCTGTGAAATAGTGATGATAATAGCACCCACATCCCAGTTGTGAGAGTCAAATGATGTAATATTTGCACTTAGCCTTAAAATACTAGTTCAGATATGCATGTTGCTATTGTTCAGTGACTTTTCAGTTTAGTAGAACATTTTTCATGACCCAATTTGGGGTTTTCTTGGCCAAGGTACTGAAATGACATGTTATTTTCTTCTCATTTTACAGATAAGGAAATTGAAGCAAACAGGATTAATTGACTTGCCCAGGGTCACACAGTAGTATCTAAGGTCACATTTGAACTCAGATCTTTTTGACTTTAAGTCCTGCCTTCTAGCCAAAACACCATCTAGTTGCCCTGATATACACAAAGAAATATGTATATAAAGGCCTTTCTACCAGTGCATATTTGCAAGATAATAAATGCTATTTATGCAGGTAGCCCCCCCCCCCCCCATTTTACCTACATAATTTCATTTGGGACTTGCAGAAACCCTAAAAGGTAAGGTAGATATACCATGGTATATGAGGAAACTGAGGCAGACAGGTTAAACAACTTGCCCATGACACAGCTATGAGATCTTTCTGACTCTCAATCTAGATTTCTATCCCTTAGACCATATTGAGGACCGCTATCTTTGAGCAGAGCTAAAAGTTCTTATCTGAGCGGCACCACTCAGCTTCTATGGAGATGTTGATCCCTACTAGTTTCACCATTCACATCAGTGGAACCACCTAGGAACTAGGTGCTAGCTCAGGTAGCTCCACAGTGTACTCAGAGAAAGCACAAATTACAGGACTTCCTATATGGTCCACAAAATCGGCTATTATGGACAACGCAACTGAGCAAATAGGTTTTGGAGCTTGATGGAGCCTTGGGGATCCTCGGCTCCAACCCTCTCATTTTACAGATGAAGAAACTATGATGGACTGAGAGGAAGTGTCTTGCCCAAGATAACAAAGTAAGTAAATAGTAATGACCAAAGATTGACTAGATATAGGACCAAATGAACCCAGTGTCCTGAGAGGCAGCAGCCTCTGAAGAATGTCGACTTGGAAAAGGGAATGGTGTGAGTCCTGGGAGGCTCTGACACAGTAGAATTAAGGAAGTGATGAAAGGTGAGAAACCCAAGTGTCATTTCTATACCGGTCTTTACAGGAAAACAACTTGTTTCTATTTTATTAGTAGAATATGGAAAATACCCATTTCTCGTGACTTTGAAACAGCCCAGCAATCAATCAATAAACAGTCATTTGTTAAGCACCTACCAGGTGACTAGTGCTATACCAAACACTAGAGATTCAAAAAGAGGCAAAAGATGGCCCCTACCCTTAAGGAGCTTACAATCTATTGGGGGAGACAACATGCAAAGAAATATATTCAAAGCAAGCTACAGACAGCATATATAGGAAATAGGTAGAAGGTATTAGAACTAATAGCGATTGGGAAGAATTCACAGGGCAAGAAAACACAAGTATTTCTTTCTAGATATTATCCTCATATAAAAAAATCTATATACTCACAGCCCCCCAGCCCCACATCCTACCCCCCAGTCTCCAGAAAGGACAGGCAATCTCAATTAAAACTGTCCCATGATGGGAATGGGAGGAGTCAATGGGCAAGAGGACAAGTATTATCTCAATGAATTGTAGACATCCTACCCCCCAGTCTCCAGAAAGGACAGGCAATCTCAATTAAAACTGTCCCATGATGGGAATGGGAGGAGTCAATGGGCAAGAGGACAAGTATTATCTCAATGAATTGTAGTATAACAGAGCAACAAGATGGGGCTGGCACCCAGGAGCCTTTCTTGTTCCTTTTCTTGTCACTCTTTTTCCGTGTGATTTAGGCTGAGACACTTGTCCACTCTCAACCTCAGTTTCTTCCTCTGTCAAATGAAAAGACTGGACTAAATGATCTCTGAAGGACCTGTCCAGTTGTGACATTCAAATAATCTATTCAGTGGACTGAGGTCCACAGGTGGATGTCAGAGGGTCCATGAACTTGAATGGGAAAAAAAATTAATTCTTTATTTTCAATAACTTGTGTTTTCCTTTGTAAACCTATGTATTTAATTTTGCACCCTTAAAAATGTGATGATGAAGGGGTGGCTAGGTGGCGCAGTGGATACAGAATCAGCCCTGGAGTCAGGAGAATCTGAGTTCAGATCCAACCTCAGACACTTAATAATTACCTAGTTGTGTGGCCTTGGGCAAGCCACTTAACCCCATTGCCTTGCAAAAAAAAAAAAAATGTGATGATGAGAAGGGATGGATAGTCCCAGATTGTTTTCATAGAAATGATGTTGCACACAAAAAAAGGTTAAGAAACTTTTGATCACAAGAAAGAGAAAGGGAAGGGGGGGGAGAGAGAGAGAGAGAAAGAGAGAGAATTAATAATAGCTATAGATTAGGGGATCAAAGATTAATCCAAAATCCATTGTTATAATAGCTTAGAATAATAATTTGTAAGAGTCACATAGCTAGTAATAGACATATCCAAGTCTTAAATCCGAATCTCTTTCAAACCAACTAAAACTCTGACCATTCAGCAAGCAGCTGGAAATACCTAATGGTGTAGTAGAGAGAGCACTGGATCTGGAGTGAGGGAGTCAAGAGGACCCGAGGTCAAATGGAGACCCAGGAGCTTACTAGCTGTGTAACCCTGAGGACTGAGAGATATACGCCTTATTTTCCTCAACTGCAAAAATGGTGATAATAGCAACAACATCACAGGATTGTTTTGAGGATCAAATAAAATAACATTTGTTTCTTATCAACTTTAATTAAGGAATGGGCATTGCCTCAATCAAACTAAAAAGACCTTAGCTTAAAAAGGTCAAGGTCACCCACTGCATCCAGGGCCATCTCCAGTTGTTCTGATCCATATTTGGCCACTGGACTCAGATGACTCCAGAAGAGAAAGTGAGATTGGCAACTTTGTACTGCACCCCCTCATTCAAATCCAATTTACATGCATGTCCTGGCATCATCTTCCTGATGTCATGGTCCTCTTTGAGAATGAAGGACAAATAACATCCCATGGGATTTAATGGTTCAGTCTTTGAATGTTATCCTCAATTAATTAGCAAGAGGATGCCCCATTTATCAAATTGGCAAAAATACCAAAAATGGAAACCTATACATGTTGGAGAGGCTATGGGAAAATTGTCACATTGATGCCCTGCTGGTGGACTTGCAAAGGGGTACAACTATTCTGAAAAACAATTTGAAATTATACACAAAAACTTATTAAAGAGCTGTATCCTTTGATACAACAGTATCACTGCTAAAAAAGAAAGAAAAAAGTAAGAGGAAAGGAGTTTTTTTCTGTATGGAAACTATGTATAATAGGTCTTTTGTGATGAAAAAAGACTGGAAATTAAAAGTACATTCAATAATTGAGGAATTGCTTGATAATTTGAGATCAATGAATATGATGAAGTAATACAAGGCTGTAAGAAATGAGAAAAGAGTGTTTCAAAGAGATATGGAAAGACTCTATTATCTGAGGCAGTGACATATGCAAAACTAGAAGAACAAGGCATACAATATTTCAATACAATGAAAAATGAATAATTTTGAGGATTTTTGTAAAACTGATAAAAATAAAATGACCAGAACAGGAGAACAATCTCTACCATAATGACATTTTAAAGCTAGTAACAATAACTTTTATTTCTGTAGTGAGGTGTCATACTGGATAGATCACCAGACCTGGAATCAGGATGATCTGGGTACAAATCCAACTTCAGATATTTACTAGTTGTGTGACCTTGTGTAAGTCACCCAATCCTATTTGCCTCAGAGGCCTCATCTGTAAAATGAGCTGGAGAAGGACATGGCAAACCACTCCAGGATCTTTCCCAAGAAAACCACTATGGGATCACAGAAATCTGATCAGGACTGAAAAACAGCAATGTTCCTTACAATAGCCTTGCAAGGTAGGTTTTATCATTATTCCTATCTTTTTCATATGAGGAAACTGAGGCAAACATGGATTAAGTGATTTTCCCAGGGTCACACAGCTAGTAAAAGTATCTGAGGCTTAATTTGAATTCAGCTATTCCTGGTAGAGTCCAATGCTCTACCTAGCTGTTCCACAAATAACTTTGAAAGCTGTAGTAACTATGATCAACATACTGACCATCTATGATTTCAAAGGATTGATAATTACCATTACTAAGACGTGATTGACTTAGGGTACAGAAGGAGACAATCACACACACACACACACACACACACAGACAAATATATTTCACACTGCCATTGAGAGATTATGTTTTGGGGCAGCTAGGTGGCACACAAACACACACAGACAAATATATTTCACACTGCCATTGAGAGAATATGTTTTGGGGCAGCTAGGTGGCACAGTGGATAGAGCACTGGCCCTGGAGTCAGGAGTATCTGAGTTCAAATCTGGACTCAGACACTTAATAATTACCTAGCTGTGTGGCCTTGGGCAAGCCACTTAACCCCATTGCCTTGCAAAAACCTTAAAAAAAAGAAAGAGAGAATATATTTTATTTGACTATGTATTTTTATTATCAGAAATTTGTTTCTTCTTCCCAGTGGGATAGGAATGGGAGAGAGAAAGTAGATCTCTCTTAATTAAAAAAGAGAGAGGTAAAATATTGTAAGGATTTTCATATGAAGTTATAATACTATTCATTCTACTTAATTTTTTTGTTATAAGAAACTTCTCACAGATGGGGGTAAGCTGCAAATGTAATGGAAAAACAAAACACATCAATAATATCTTTTTAAACAGAAAATCAGAAATCCTGAAAAATGCCTACTATGTGCAAAGGACTATTCTAAGTGGTAAAGATAGAAATAGCAAAGAAAATTCTGGGTCTCAAACAGCTCACAATTACATTGGGGAGGCAACACATAAAGATTGCAGCTGCAAGTCAGATGGAAAGGTTCAGTAGTTCTTAGGGTACAGCAGCAAAGCAGATACTAATGGATCTCTTTAATGTAGTTTTATGCACAGAAAACAAGTCAGTTTCTTTCATTGGATCACTTGATAGTGCCAAGAACTTTATTGGTAAGAATTTGCTTTTCAATACCTTTAGTTGCTGTGCCTACTGAAAAGATGGGGGCTGCAGCACCTTCAGAGGAAGTTTCCAGATTGCAGCCCTGCAGGAGCAGGGCTGGTGACCCGGGGAATGGGGTTGGGTTCAGAAGAAGTACTGTTGCTGTCCTAGGGTTTCTGAATTTAATGACCCATTGATGGCAAGCTGATCTACAGCTGGTGTTAGTTGTAGCAAAGATAGTGGGTTCTTTCTCCAGAAGAGTTGCTTCCTTCAATCATGGTCGCAAAATCTGAGGTGGAAGAGGACCAGTCTTCTAAGAGCCCCTGTAATCTCTGGGCTCTTGGGATCAGGGGGCTTAGTTGTTACTTCGAGGAGAGGTGATATTGAAGGAGGTTTGACCCACCTACAACATCCTATGATGCCTTAATAATGTTTTGCCCATTTTAGAAGAAGACCAGGACATGGTGGTGCCATGACAAGCACATGAATTGGATTTGAGTGAAGGGCTACTGTTCTAAGTCACCAGTCTCACTTTCTCCTCCAGAGCCCACTGGATCCAAAGACCAGATATGAATCGGAATGACTGGAGAAGCCACTGGATGTGAGGTAATCGGGGTTAAGTGACTTACCCAAAGTCACTCAACTAGGAAGAGTCAAGTGTCTGGGGTCAGATTCGAATTTCCATCCTCCTGACTCCAAGGTCAGTGCTCTATCTTCTGCACCACTTAGTTGTCCTTAGGATGCCTTGCAGCTTCCTTGAAGCTGGCATGTGTTTCCTACCTTTGTATATCTTTGTGTCTCTTACCTGCAGGGTCCTTCTCTACATATCTACTTGCAGATCATAGCCATCCTTCAAGACCTAACAAAATTGTAGCTCTTCCAAGAACAGAATAGAGTCATTTGTTCAAATTCTGAAAATCAGAAATCACTTTGGTTTGAAATATCTAGATAACTGAGGGAAAGGGAGGAAAGGAAACATTCAGCTCAATGAATAATGGAAATTGTCTTGCATATATAAAAATGTCTTTTGAAAATTGTAATACAATGTTGAAAAAGATTTTAGGATCATCATAAAATTTAGACCCAGAGAAGACTTTGGAGATTATCTAATCCAACTTCTCCATTTTATAGAAAGAGAAAGGTATTAAATACAGTGTAACAATTACCTTGGCACCTTCCCATGGGTTAAGTACCCCATTGTCTTTTTTTATTAATTTTAAAGATATTTTGTTTATTTATTCTTAATGTATGGAATAAAGCAAAAATTTTACTAACACAATATAATAAAAAACACATGAAATTGCAACTCTACTGTATACAATTTGCAACTCCTTTTAAAAATAAAGCAAAATTATCATGTAAATTTTTTTCTTTTTTTCTTCCTTCCCCTCTACTCTAGAGATGACCATCATTAGACATAAAAGAAAATTTAATTGATAAAGTATCCCTCCAATGTTACAAAAAATAACTACAAAGGCTTCAGAGAGTAGGCAATAAAGAGAACATCGCAAAAAAATTTATCCCTGTTTCAAAAGGTTATTCTTGGCCCAGTAGTTGTTGAGGCCCCCCCCCCCGTAATATTACTTCCACTTCCTCTTCCTTTTCTTGCTTCTCATCAGTGCTTTGTCCAAATTATCACAGTACTAACTATGCATATCATCTCTTGGTAACCAATATTACCCTCAAAAGAATAGTCCACAAAAGCCTCCTTGATCCATAATATAATGGGATCCTTTCTCAGACCAAACCACAAAAACACATTCAGCTCAAGATATAGCTGGCCATTTCAGTAGGCTGCCCCACAAAATTCTCCCTTTAATATCTCTGGAATACCTAACTTCTATATACTATTATAAATTTCTAAGACAAAATGTTCATGTAATCTTTGGGTCAAGGCCCCAAGCTTTGTTTTTACAGAAACCAGATTCAGTCTTGGGGATGCCCACAAATATCATATAAATTCTTTGGCTTATTTTGTCACCACCAATAATTTTCTCTAGTAACCTCAGAATATAGCTATGTCTAGGGGTCAACAGACGTGAGCAAAGGAGTCTCTAGTTCTCACATAAGTGCTCGAGATAAATATATCAAATACAAGATAGCTCTTATCTCTCCACAAAAAATATGAAATTATACTAATAACACATTGTACTATAAATAGTCAGTACCTTTCTTCTGCTCCTTTCTGATGAATACTGCCTTCACCCCACCCCCAGGAACCTATACAGACATCCCAGTGACCCTAAGGATTTGGAGTACTCTTTAAAAAATGATGAATTTGAAGTTACTAAAGCATTAACCCTATAATATCTGGAGAATCCTATCCTATACCCTGATCTCCAACTTGGTAGTGCTTCTCTAAAAACTTGGTAGCTATGTGGTTCAGTGTTTAGAGTGCCAGACTTGGAATCATGAACTCTCATCATCCTGAAATCAAATCCAACTTCAGACACTTACTAGTTATTTACCCCAGACAAGTTAAATCCTGTTTGCCTCAGTTTCCCCTTCTGGAAAAATGAGCTAGAAAAGAAAAGGAAACTGCTCCAGTATCTTTCCCAAGAAAACCTCAGAAGGAGTCATAAAAACTCAGATAATTGAAACAACTGAATAACCTCAAAAAGACTTGAACTGATTGAACTGCCACCTTTTGTGATCCTAACTGTGGCTGCATCATGTATGAGTGATTGCTATCTGGCTGCTGTATTTTCTCTTTGACCTGGAAGGTGTGAAATTTGGCTATGATATTCCTGGGATATTTCATTCTGAAATCTCTTAGGTGGTGATTGGTGTATTCTTTATTTTCTATTTTAGCCTTTGTGGCAATTCTCTTTGATAATTTCTGGAAATAATCTCCATTCTCTTTGACTGTGGTTTCCAGGAAATCCAGTAATTCTTAAATTATTTCTCTTCAAACTATTTTCCAGGTCAGCTATTTTTCAAATAAGATATTTCACTTTTCTTTGATTCTTTTTACTTTATTTCATTGTTTCTTTATGTCTCATGGGGTATCCACTTGCCCACTTCTAATTTTTAAGGAATTATTTTTCCTCAATGAAATCTTTATATCTCTTTTCCCATATGACTAATTCTATTATTTTTCCCATAATAATTTTTCTATATATGCTTCTGTCTGCCCTAATAATTAAAAAGTTTCCTATGAGTTATCAGTATCATCATCCCATGCAGGAATATAAGCAATTCAATATCATTAAGTCCCTGGGCTGAGAAGTCTGGATACCACCAACCACTGCCAGGATCTATATCCAAATGAGTGTGTATTATTTTCTTCAGTATTTTTTGTCTCTTTTACCAAGCTATTGATTTTGTTTTTAGGATTTTCTTCCTCTACACTCATTTTTTTGAGGATTTGATTTGATTTGATTTGATTTGTGAGGATCTTTATTGCATGAGAATAGACATAAATTAGACTAAATAGGATTTGGAAAATGTTGGCAGTGCAAACATTTTAGGCATATTTTAGAGATTGTGGGCATATTTAATTTCTTTTATTTTGTTTTTTAGAAGTCTGTTTTTATTTCATTTTTAATGTTTTTAGTACAGTTACATGCAAAAGCAAATTGCAACATTTGCTTCCAAAACCCTGAGTTCCAAATTCTCTCCCTTTTCTCCCTTTCCATTCCACTCATTGAGACAGCAAGTTACTCGGTGTAGATTAAATAAGTGTAACCATGAAACACATTCTTATAATATTCATGTTGTAAAAGTAAACAATTGCCCCCACAGAAAGAAAGAGAAAAAAAGTGTGCTTCAGTCTGTATTCAGACAACTTCAGCTCTTTCTTGGGGATGGATAGCATTTTTTTTTATCATAAATTCATCAAAGAAATTGCTTCAATAATTTTCCCACGGTTGCTATTATTAGCAGCATTTTCCCCACCCTCATTTGTTCTGTTCTCTCTCTCCTTTCATCCTGTCCCTCCCCTTTCCTTTCATATTTTCCTCTAGAGTAAGATAGATTTCTATATCCAATTGAGTGTGTCTATTAGTTCCTCTCTGTGTCACTTCTAATGAAAGGTTCACTCACTCCCCTTCACCTTCCCCTCTTCCATTCCATTGCAAAAGCTTTCTATTGCCTCTTTTTTATGTAAAATAACTTACCCCACCCTCTCTCCTTTCCCTTTCTCCCAGGATATTCCTTTCTCACCCATTAACACCATCTTTTTAATATATTATACACTCAAATTCAACTCCTTCCTGAGCCTTGTCTGTATATGCTTCTGTCTGCCCTAATAATTGAAAAGGTTCCTATGAATTATCAGTAACATCATCCCATGCAGGAATATAAACAGTTCAACATCATTAAGTCCCTGGGTTGAGAAGTCTGGATACCACCAACCACTGCCAGGATCCAGGTACCCGCAGGGACTCAGGTACCCATTGGTCTATTCCTGGATGCTTCTTCCACAGCCTGGCTTGCACTGCAGGCTCTTTCTAATCCTGGTGTAACAGACCTTTCCCCACAGATCTTCCAGGTTGTCTTGGGCTGAAAAATTGTTTCACTCAGGTTTTTTATGGGTTCTGACACTCTATATCTTGGTTAGGTATAGATCTTGGGGAGAGCTTCCTGCCTTTACTCCACCATCTTGGCTCTGACTCCCCTTACCTTCATTTTTAATTTAATTTTCCTATATTTGACTTCCTTATTTGATTTTGAAAATCACTTTTTAATCTCTTCTGGGAATTATTGTTGGTTTGTGATAACTGTTTTGATTGAATTGTCTTTTTCTGAATTGATGATTTTCCTGTCACCATAATACTTTTAATGGTCAGGGGCTTTTTGTTGTGGATATTTGCTCATTTTCCATCTTATTCTTTGATTTAGAACTTTATATAATTGTCTCTTTTTTCACACTGCTGTTTTCTGAACTAGTTCTTCAAGTTTGGAATTTTGGATGCTTCCAAAGTGGTGTGATCTGGGGAGAGGTGTGGTGACTGCTCCCTCAGTCTGAAAATTGGTCCCTATCCAGGAAAAGCCCTGATCCCTTGGAATTAAATGCTACTATTCCTTAGAGTCTCTGATCCTGTGGGCCTGGAAGTAATATACCATTCCCTCTTAATGGAAAGTGTTCTTCTCTGGTCATGAATCATGATACATTGGGATTGCTAAATAGCATCTGGTCCCATGTCCATGCACAGCAGTTCCCTGTATTCTCTTTCTGACCAGTTTCCAAGTCACCTTATTTGATAGTTCCCAAAGCTTCTGGTGCTTCTGTCACCACCTAGTCCCACCACACGGATATGTGGGCTCCAAGCCTCCTCTCTCTTTACTATAGATCTCTCTTTCTGATGTCTTATGTAGTCATGGGCTGCAAGAATGTCTCACTTACCATTTGTTGCTTGTACCACTGCAGAATTCAATTTGAGACATTGTTTTAAAGTTGTTAGAGGGGAATATTGGGAGAACTAAGCTTCTACTCCAGCATCTTGGCTCCACCCCTGGAAGTTTGTGATTTTTTTCCCATAACCTTTAAACATTAGAATCAACTGCACTTATACATAATCCCTGTGATTGAGTGAAAGTGTAGTTGAGTGAAAGGGTCCCTGGTTGTGGGACCCTTCAGGAATGAGTCCATAGAATTAAAAGCCATGAAAGATCTTGTGAATCATGCAGACTGGTATTAAAATTTTACATACTGAGGTCCAGACAATGGAGTGACTTGTCTAAGTTCATAGAGGTGGTATATATTCCAAAGGACTTCACATTTTGTCATTAGGGTGTGTGAAAGGGAGAAAATTATAACCGATCATATAGAAACATAAAAAGTGTCAAATGTACCACCAAGGGAAGGATGCCTTCCCACCTCATGCACCTGTCCCACTATGGAAGGAACCCAAGAAACCAACACACACCTGGAGCCCTGTTTGGTATTCAGCCTTGCCAGCTGTGGACTTTCCATTGCCTACAGCTGGGTGTGCATGTGAACACTGCCTGGGTTGGTTTGAATGTTTAAGCACCTAATATCAGACTTCATTCACTAACTCAACAAGAATCTTTTAAGTTCCTATTATGTGCAAGAAAGACCTTATGTGAGGCTATAACAGATACAGAAATGAATAAGGCATTGTTCCTGTCCTCAAGCAGTTGCTAGTTAAGTTGGGGATTTAAGATGAGGAAAGGTGAAAAGAAGAAGACTCAATTTATGAAAATCTCTCATCAGGGTAGAGGGAAGAAGAGGAATGATCATCCCCCAACATCAAACTGAGTGATGGATGAATCCATATCCCCATGGCACTTTTGCTTTATTCTACATAGGCTCAGTCTACAGACATCTAGCTGCAACCACACAATTCTTGCCTTGGAAGCAAATAAGTCACAGGATCATGGAAGGTTAGAGCATAAAAGCCTTTGAGGAATGCCCTAGTATCAACCCCTTTCTCCCTTTTCCAGTCTTCTTATATCAAATTCCACCCCCCAACCCAATATGCTCTAGGATCCAGTGATACTGGCTTCCATGCTGTTTGTCAAATAAGAAAATCCATTTCCCTCCTCTGCGTATTTTCACTGACTGTCTTCCATTACTGGAACTCTTTCCCTCTCTATCTCTCCCTTCCAGCTCTCTTGGTTCCTGTCATCTTTGTCATTTCTTATAAGGTAGAAATTTTGATTGCTTTCAGGTGCTGTCTTATTCATTTCTGAATCTGTTATAGCCTCACATAGGGTCTTTCATTCAAACATTCAAACAACTCCTTTAGGCATTCCCAGTTGATAGGCATGTAAGACCCAAAAAGAAGTGATTTATCCAGGGTCCCATGGAAAATAAATAGCAAAGCTATGATTCAAACTCTGCTCTTCTTACTTCAAAAGTCTAACCTTACCTTTGTGTCTTGACCTAAAAGACCCTTCCCAAGAAAGAGGGAAAGTAGGTGAAAATGAAACAATATGGTACATAGTTGAAAGAACACTGGATAGAGTCAGGCTTCTAGTCTAAGTGATGCCACATTCTATCTTGGTGACCACAAAGGGAGACACATTCAACCTTCTCTGACCTTGTATGAAATAAAAGGGCAGGACTAGATGACCTCTACAATTTCTTCTGGTCTGAAGCCTTATTACCCTATGACCACATAATAAAAATTTCATATTGCTTGCTAAGAAGAACCATAGAAAGAGGGAGAGGGTGAAATGTCCAGTCATAGAGGTGAGAGTACTTTCTCACATCCCCAATTTGGTTTCTTCTGATGATGAATACTGAGAAAAGAGGTAATGACTAGTCAAGTCATATTTCTCCTTTGAGGTACAAAGGGTTTCCTTTCTCTTCTCTCTACTTCCACCCTGGTAGTTTATCACATTACCATCTCCTAATGTGCCTTCCTTGTGAAATTAGCTCCCATTTATCCAGGCTATTTCTCATATGTACACAGTCATTGGCATGTTGTTTTACTCTGGAAAAACTATGAACTCCCTGAAAGCTTAGTACAGAAACACATAGTAAGCATTTAATAAATATTTATTATTATTAAACAAGAGCAACTGCTTAATCATCAGCAATACACCAAATTACATCCCATCAGAGACCTGGCTAACTACTACATAATCCACCCCCCCACACACTTATCTAGTGCTTTTAAGTTTGCAAAATATTTTATAAATCATAAAACATTTGATACTCCCAACAACCTTTTCAGGGAGATGCAATTATTATTTCCATTTTACAGATGACCCAATTGAGATTGAAACAGGCTAAGCAATGACTAAATTATATCTAAGGCAGAATTTGAACTCAGTTCTTTCCAATTACAGCCTACACATTCTATCCACAGAATTATGATACCACCTGCCTATGTGTAGCATGTCACATTGTGCCAACCCAGAAGCAGCAACAGAGGAGCATATGATAGGACTGTGCAAGTCACAACTTTCTTTTTCATCCATAAGGCAGGACCTTTCCCAGGGTCAGTGGGACCACTTCTAGAAGATACTGTTCTACCCACCGTGGACCTTCAAGGGGGTGTGTCCCCAGTTATCCTCTGAGAATCATACATTCCACATTGACTCATGGCCTCATTGTGGTTCTGGGAATTTTTGATTAGATAATGTCTAAGACATTGCCAACTCTGAATCGATGTTTTAGATTTCCTATAGTCTTTAGAAAACTATAAAATACAATATTACATGACAAAATTTTTAGAGTGGTATCAACCATGTTCTAAGGGAAAAAGATCAACTAACTAGTTGAGATGAGGGAAGGTTTTCTAGAAATGGAATTGGAATTGGGATTTCAATGGCAGGTAGAAATTCAGTAAGCAAAGACAGGATAGGTAATCATAACACAAGTTGTGGTACCTCACAAGGAAGAGAGATTACTTCTGGCTAGACAGATTAAGGCTTAACAGGGAAAATGACATTTAAAATGAGCCTTGAGAAATGGGGTAGGAATTAAATGAATGAAGGCCTAGAAAACAGGCTTTACATATGACCCATGCAGTATTTTCTGCAATTTGTCATTTGTTATTCAATGTGTGGTTGTGAGTCCTTTGCATCGAAGGCATGAATGAAATTGAAAAGGTTTTGTGCAAACCAAATTAGTGCAACTAGGATAAAAAGGGATGTGGTCAACTGGAGAAAATTTTTGAAGTAATTCTCTGATAAAGGTCTAATACGCCAAATATATAAACAATTAAAATAAATATGTGTATATAAGATCAAGAGTCATTTCCCAATAGATAAATGGTCAAAGAATGTCACAAATAACAAAAAATAGTTAATATTTATATAGTACCTATTATGTGATGGGAACTATGCTAAGCACTTTACAATTATTATTTCATTTGATCATCACAATAACCCTGGGAGGTAAGTGCATTATTATTATTCCCATTTATAGTTAAGGAAATTGAGTCAAATAGAGATTTTTCATAATAATAATAATAACTAATATTTATATACAATTGTCTCATTTGGCCCTATAGTAAATCTCCAAAGTAAGTGCTATTATTATAGCATTTTATGGAAAGTAAAGTAAACAGAGTTTTAGTAATTTAAATGCCCTGAGTCATTCAGCTGCATTAGCCACATACAGTAGCTACATTAGCCATA
The DNA here is from genome assembly GCF_037893015.1 of Macrotis lagotis. NCBI lineage: Eukaryota > Metazoa > Chordata > Mammalia > Peramelemorphia > Peramelidae > Macrotis > Macrotis lagotis. The sequence continues at coordinate 57,428,458 of NC_133658.1, forward strand.
TACAGTAAATATGTAAGGCTAAATTTAAACTCAGTTCTTTCTGATTCCAGGTCTAGCACTCAATCCATTGTAATACCAAGCTACAAGTTCTCAAAAGAAAAATTGCAAAGTATTAACAATCTTATAATAAACTGCTCCAAATCGCTAAGGAAAGAAACTCAAATGAAGAAAACTCAACTTTACACACAAAGAATTTACAAGATTGCAAAAAGATATGAAAAGCCAAAACTGAATGGATTGTAGACTTGTAGGAACATTGATTATTTTTAATGGGACTATGAATTGCCAATAGAGCCTGGAAGATAATTTAGAATTAATCAAATAAAGTGGAATTAATCAAATAAAGTCCTTTGACCTAGGGGTGTCATGCTACCCAGATACCTCAAGAAGGTCAAAGATAGAAAGTTTGCAAACACAATAAAATATTGATTGCAACATTTTTGTCTTTGTAAAGAAGTGCAATCAAATTAGATACCCAACAATTGAGAATGGCTAAAGGAGCTGTAGTACCTGGAAGCAATAGAGATCACTATATTTATAAGAAATGACCAAAGTAATGAATGCAGCAAAGCATGGGTGAATGTATGAATTTCTGCGAAGTAAACAGAACTAGAGAAAAATGTACACAATGACTAGAACAGCACAAATAACATCAACAAAATGAAACTCAATTGGTGAAATTATAATGATCAAGTGTCCCAGAAAGAAGAAATGATGGGAATACCCCTCCCTCCTTTCTGAAACTATTACTATGAAACTGTATACTTGGTTGACGTATTGATTAATTTTGCTAAGCTTTTTTTTATTTTTCTTTCTTTTTTATTATAAGGAAAGGCTTTCTGGGAGAAGGAGGGGAGAGATATATGCTGAATAATATAGGAGATATAATAAAGGGGATATGAGTAAAAATATTTTAAACAAAAGTATAACAAAAAAGAAAACTCCCTCTTGACTTCCAGAAGAAGAATCTAGTGGGTGATTCTCAACTCCCTCCCTTTTCCAAAGTTCCATTTCCTAGAATTCTATTTCCTCTGCATTCAAAATATGATCTAAGGTGTTTTTAAGGCTACAAAGACCATTGGGCAGAGTGCAATTAGTATGTTTGTTTTGCTTTTACTCCTTTTCATACCATTACAAATGCTTTACTTGCATAGCAAATCTGCTCTTCCAGAGAAGCTCCCACACAGTAGAGCTTCAAGAGGACGTGGCCCCAGTTATTCTATGAGAATCATACATTCCCAAACTGACTCATGGCCTCACTGTCAATTCTAAAACTGGAAGCACATCTTAAACCAACTTCTTATATAACTCAATTCCTTCTTCCTTTAAATGTGGTCAGAGTTTTCTAGATCTCACCAGACAGCTTTAGTTCTTCTGGTTTTGATGTGTGTCTTCTGTCTTTGAAAGAGGAAATGGTCCGAAGGCCTCAGGAATTTGGCATTGACATAAATGCAGATGTTGTTGACTGTTGTCTGAATATTGCTAAAGGAGAGAGTGAAAGATCTGGGGTCATGGTATCCAACCAAGGTATAAAAATTGTAAATTTGCAAGGAGATTCTGAAATAAGACTTCCACATTGAACAGGTTTGTGGTAACTGGAAGCACAGTTCACTTTCCTGATATTTTCTGAGTTGCTTAGGTTACATTTTGGAGAGAATATGGAAAACATCCTACAGTGCATTGGCCAGTTAATCCAACTGTTTACTGCGCATCGATCAGAGGACAGAAAAAACAGGAGACCATGGATTAGAAAATCTTGGTTCCTGTTAGCTCCAGTCTTTACCTCTGAATAATCACTTCTCTTTTCAGTTTTTCTCATCTATAAATAAAAGGGTAAGCTAGGTGGCTCAGTGGATAAAGTACAGGTCCTGGAGACCAGAGGACCTGAGTTCTAATGTGACCTCAGATGCCGCCTAGGTATGTGACCTTGGGAAGGCCACTTAACCCTGTTTGCCTCAGTTTCTCATTTGTAAATAAGATGGAGAAGGAAATGGCAAAACATTCCAGTATTTCAGTCAAGAAATAGAATCATGGAGAGTCAGACATGACTGATATGATTAAACAACAAAAATGAAAGGGTGAAACTAGATGATATGCAAGACTTCTTCCAGCTCTATATCCTAGGCTCTTTCTAGCATATTAGGTACCAGAAACATTAGGATATCTTAAGTTCTCTGAAGGTAAAATAATCTGGTTGGGGAAATATTCAAGCTTATCTCCCAGCTTCTACATTCAGATTCCCAAAGTAATTTACCTAAATTTATGTTTAAAACCTTAATTTCTGCTACTGTTCTTCCTTCCTCCCACCCCCACCCCAGGTGAACAAGACTAAAATTCAATGCATAATATCATAGCAAAATAAATGTTTTGTTGTTGCTCAGTTATATTTGACTCCTTATGACCCCATCTGGAGCTTATTTGGCAGATATATTAGAGTGGTTTGCCATTTCCTTCTCCAGCTCTTTTTACAGATGAGGAAACTGAGGCAAACAAGGTTAAGTGACTAGCCTGGTGTCATATAGCCAGCAAGTGTCTGAGGCTATATATAAATTCATGAAGATTTATCTTCCTGATTCCAAGCCTAGTGGTCTATTAACTGTACCACCTAGCCAATAAGGAAAAAACCACCAACTACTTTAAAAGCAGGTAAGTGTTCTAATGGATAAAATTCAAATACTGCCTCAGGATTGAACTAAATTTAATCACCTAGCCTCTCTCATTCTCAATTTCTCCATTTGGATATAGGGGTAACAAACAACATCCACCTCAAAAGTCTGTTATAAGGATTTGGTAAGATACAATAATGCTATTGTTAATGATTCTTGTTATGAAGATGATTCAAAAGGTTCCAAAAACAAGGAGCTGAAATCAGATAGCAAACAAACACTCCCCTACCTCACCATTTTCCAAAATGATCATCTTTCACTCCTTCAGTGTCAGAAAGGTCTGAATCCAATCATCTCTGCTCCCTGGACCCCCTCACCAGCACAACAATGTAAGTTATAGGGAGAAAAAGAGCATTAAAAACTTCCCCACTGGGTGAAGTGACTGATGAAGCCCAGATTCCTGGTATAACAGTGCCACTAGAGTAAACCTCAGGCTCTTGTGATCTCCTCCCTCTAGTAGAAAAGCCTCGGTTTCCAAAAAGTGTTGCAGTTTTGATATACAATAGAGCCAGTACAGTCAGGAGTGGAGGAGTGGAAGGAAACCAAGTTACAGAGACAATGCCCCTAGCTGAATCCTACTAAGTGTCTCTCTCTCTCTTTCATTTTTCTATCTTTCTCTCTTCTTCCTTCCTTCCTTCCTTCCTTCCTTCTTTCCTTCCTTCCTTCCTTCCTTCCTTCCTTCCTTCCTTCCTTCCTTCCTTCTTTCCTTCCTTCCTTTGCTCCTTTTTCTTTGTTTTTTCTTTCTTCCTTCTATCTTGCTTCCTTTCTTCCATTCTTTCTTTCTTTTCCTCCTACTTAGGCTCTGCCACAATAAGTTTTTTGACAGCCCAATCCCTTCATGAGAGACTTATCTATCTAGCTTCTCAGCAGACATGCTGCAAATCCTACTTGAATCAGCATTACCCATATCCCTACATGGGGTAAGCAGAGGCTTCTGAGAAAACTAACAGAAGTGTTTATTATTGTCAAAGGGCCATCTCTGCTTATGCTCTCTATAATATTCATATACATAATCTTAAGAATATTATTTAGTAGGTCATAATTACCATTTTTATCCTATTACTGATATTACTGACAGTCACTGTGATTGTTAGCATTTATACAGTGCTATGAAGTTTGCAAACTTCTGTCTATAAGTATTTCCCATATCATAGCAGAGTAAAAGCTGAAAGATTCTCTAGCCCACCCATTTGTTTTAGTATTTTGAAAACTGAGTTCCTGAAGGAAGATTATAAAATGATAGATTTAGAGCTAGAGGGGACTTTGCAAGCCATCAAGTCCAACATCATCATTTTATATATGGCCCTTAGATGCAGAGAAGTTTAATAACTTGTTCAAGGTCAGTAAGTACCAGATAAATCTTCTGATTTCCCACTCCATCATGTCATATTTCTGAAATGTAACCATTCACTGGAGAGAAAATAACACTACATTCTATTAAAATGAATTCCACAAGCATTTATTAAATATCTACCATGATTGACCTTGGACAGGTCACCTAACCTCTTTCTCAGGCTAAGATAACTCATCTGAACATGGAAATTATCATTGTTCCCTCCCTCCCTGAGTTGTTGTGAGGATCAAATAAGATAAGAAAGTAAAGTGCTTTGAAAGGTTTAATAGTCTAAATGAATAGGAACAAGAATATCAAAGATGGTTCAGTCAATTCTAATAGGAAACTTGTCACAGTTGGGTAAGGGACTTGATGACATCCTAGAGATTCTGTGTATGAACAGGGGTTTGAGTGGCTGATGGAAGAGAGAACAAAGGGGTTGTCCCTGAGAAGGAAGTACTAGGATCCTCCCCACTTCTACATCCAATTCAAGGAGAATTTCATAAGTTTGTCTGGACGCTAAGAGTCCAGGAGATTTTAGATGCCCCATCTTTTCATTGGTATTCCAACAGCATCCCCAAGAAATGCTGACCTATTTGTAGAGACAAGACAGATGACAGATGACACAGACTTCAGGCTCTACCAGAAGCCCAGCAGAAAGAGCTGTATCACACTTTAGGAAAACATCTTGAGGACTTTTGCAAAGAGATTTCCTAATATTGCAAATTATTTAACACATGCGCTCTCTAAGGTTGAGTCCATTTTCTCTGAACTCTGTCTATACTAGTGGAAGAGAATGTAATAGTCTTGGAGGAAGAGGGTAGAATTATGTTTTACATCAACTATATAGATATATATATATATATATCTATATCTATATATATATATATATATATATAATACAACTTTAGCAAATATACATTTTCTAAAAGCTAATTAAGACTGTCTAATTAATATCCTCCTAAAAATAAGAGAAACACACTGGTGGGGGCTTGTAAGCAATGATATTAGAAAAATATACAACTCATCCAAAAAACTCCAGAGTTAACTCTGGAACTCTAAAAGAATACAATAGAAATTTTCTGGGGAACTTATTCATCAGTGTGTATAACAGTTGAGGGAATTACCTGAAAGTATGGGAAAATCCGTGGGCTCTTTATATTTATGGAAACCCTCAAAAGAGATTCTCCTTCCAGGACTTATTCATACCCTAGTGTTTGTCTCTTTTCCCTCACTTTTCTATTAGATTATAATGGTATAATGGTACAATTTAGGGATTTTTTTTTGTTAGGGACTGTTGTGTATGGGAGCACTGTAAATTATCTTCACCTGGTGTCCTTGAACACCAGAGCCTTATATTGCTAAGTGCCACAGGAGTGGGAGTAGATTAGAGACTGGGAAGGATATTTAAGCACTTGTATTCTAGTGAATAAATGGAGTACTTGGAGACCTTGGAGACCTTGGTGTATAGGGAAAAACTTGTCTTCCTTGTCTCCTGCCCCTCCAATGCTCACCTGGGGAAAGATTGAGGGAGCCCAGAAAGGGACCCAACATATTGGCATCTGAACAGCAACTCAACATATGGTACCCATACAGAGACAAGAAGGCGGAGTTATCTGAGTCAAGTCCAGAATAAGGACGCAGCAGATACAAGCAAGAGAACTAGGTGACATCCCAGAGCAGAGGACCCTGGAGAAAGTAACAGGTTGATTTGTTACTAGGGGACTGATTTTAATGAAGGAGGTGTTAAGTTAAAGTGAAAAGATATATGGTATTCAACATTGAGGAGTCAGGGGAAGTAGAGTCTCCGAGGCAGTGTCCCAAGGGACAGAGCTTGTTCCTCAAGCATCAGTCTGCTACCCATCAGCAGCACCATGAACTAGATGCAGAGAACCTGCTTACTGTCAGCTGCCTTCCTGACCACACTGTACACTCTGGCCATGACCTGGGCCCCTGGACCTGCAACTGGTTGCAGAGACCTTTAGTCACTGATGCAAACCCTGATAGGGACCCTGATGGGGACCTGACTCTGATGACAAGTTTCACTCCAGAAGCCTCAGCGAGTTTCACTTTCCAGCTGACAGCCGGGTGCCATTTCTCCGGCAGCAGAGAGCTGCGAATTGCACACTAGATGCACTTCTTGTGTTGAGAGCAAAGGTGCCACATGCTATTGGACAGTTTGTTATGGTGATGGCTACTCTTCACAAAATGCAGCAACTCCAAATTGTACTGTCAACGTCATAAGAAATTTCAAACGCTTTCTCTCATTCTCTGTTGTTCCCACCCTCTGCAGAGGAAAGGGGGAAAGAGAAGGGAAAGCTTTCTTTTTGTAACTTCAAAACTCAAACCCATGTCTCAAAAAACTTATTTTAGAAATCAAGGGACCCCCATGTCTTTTTCCTGGTTTGGGGAGGGGGGGGTTGGGCAATGGTTATGTTTTTCAATAGGTTATTGATTGGGAAGCTTCCTGGTTCAATTAGTTAAAAGGGGAAGATTTTTTTCTGGGACTGGGAAATTTAGATTTTGTCTTTTGAATGAAGCCTGTGCCCATGGCTAATATTTTGGTGTGTTATGTGTGTATATGTGTATTTGATCCTCAATAGGACATTTTACATCTCTCTACTGCCCTGCAGAGGTGGGAAAATGTTTCTATATTTTGAGATTTTGGTGCCAGTCAGGGTGTCCAACAATCTCACTTTGTTTGAAATACAAAAGAGTTGTTTTCTGTGTTTGTGTTAGTGTCTAAACTCTGAAATAGTTAGGTAAAGTTAAATGTTACTCCTTTTAGTTTGGGTTTTGAATTTATTGCTTTGAAAGGTTTTTTTGTTGGCAAAAGAAAAAAATCTTTGTAATCTTTGTCTATTTGTTGAGTATAAAATGTCTTTCAAGGAATTTAGGAATATTGGTTTTTACTATTGTTTATACTATTTTTTAACTTTTGGTTACAATTTACATGGCATTCAGTATGGGAGCACTGTTAAATTATCTTCACCTGGTGTCCTTGAGCACCAGAGCCTTATCTTACCAAGTGCCAAAGGGGTGGGAGTGAATTAGAGACTGGGAAGGATATTTAAGCACTTGTATTCTGGTGAATAAATGGAGTACTTGGAGACCTTGGAGACTTTGGTGTATAGGGAGAAACTTGTCTTCCTTGTCTCCTGCCTCTCCAATGCTTGCCTGGGGGAAAGATAAAGGAGTCCAGAAAGGGACTCAACATTTTTTATCTTTTTGTTGCTGTTGTTCTTACAAGGCAATGGGATTAAGTGACTTGCCCATGGTCACACAGCTAGGTAATTATTAAGTATCTGAGGTCACATTTGAACTCAGGTCCTGTTGACTTCAAGGCCAATCCACTAAATCACGTAGCTGCGCTGGGATTTTTTAATATATGATGCTATACAGTCTCTTTTATGATATAACTCCGTTCCTATAGTCAGACAAATACTTTTGAAATAAATTGTATGTAGTTGAATGCTTAAGTACCAACATGCACACTATTATTCTAACAATGTAATATTGCAATAGATATGAGAATCATATATTTCGCATCCATAAGCATTGTACCTAGAGAAATGTCTAGATATGATAATTCATAACTGTGTATTTTTCCTTTTTTTCTTTTAAGCAGACTTTTTTTGACTTGAAGACCTTCAGTTTGTCTGATTTCTTTAGGGACTGCAGATCCATAGAAGAAAGATAACTGTTTGCCTGGAAATCCAAAGAAATCCTAAAAACTAGTAAGGGTAGATTCCCCTTTGTAAGATTCCTTCTCTCTCCTTGCTAGAGTGGAGAGCTTAACTTTCTTACAGAAAAATAATTCCTTTATTTCTTTTTTCTAAAATCTTAAAATCTAACTTTATTGTTATTTTTGGTCACATTATCTCCAAGATAAATTTCATAACATTTTATACCACCATGGGTCATTAAGCCCTTTGGTCATATGCTATTTCTAGAGCTTTTGTGATTCTTGAATGATGAGAGTAATGGAAGAAAAAAAGGCTCAAGGTTTTTCATGGAATCAAAAAATGTCAGAGTTTGAGAAAAAAAACACCTTAGAGATCACTTATTCTAATTCCAATCAACTCTTGGTAAGGAAACATAGGTGAGAAAAGTGTTCAAAGTCATGCAACTGGTTAGGAGTAGAACCACAAAAAACTTCCTCTATTTCTATGCATTCTTTGATCTGGTCTATGCTATGCTGTGCATTTTGATACAGAAAGGCATTAACTGTTTATAATGGTCTTTTGTGTAACCAACATTTGATGTAAGGGAGCTGAACCAGAATGGATATGTGCTATTATTGCCCATGATGGCAATCAAGAAAAATGACATTGATCTTGCCCCCCCCACAAAGCAGTGTACCCTTATGCTACCAATATTTGAAGTGGGATGGATAGATATAATTATGTCTCAGTACTGCTTTTCTTGGAAATAGTGAAGGAAGGAGCAGCCCTCCTCCAGATCCAAACAGAAGCAGAAATCAGTCTCCCTTGGAGAAGGATTGCCAGATTCTTTATTTTAGTCATTTTTTTGAGTAATTCCAACATGATTCTCCTTCTACCAATTCAAAATGTATGCAAATCACTTCTGCTGAGCATCTATTTTTGCCTCCAAGGAATGACCTTCATAGACTAGATAGCATTTGATTCTTCTAGTTTTACGAGTTCACAATTCTATATTTTAGGGATGGTATTGAAAACTACATATGTCAACAGACTTTGACAAGACTTTCTGCTTACACTTGACTCAAGCCCAGGAAAACTGGAAATAGCCAAATAGTGAATTGAGCCCATTACTTCATCCAGATGCTTGCAGACAACTCTAGAATCTAACACTGCCATCAGTCAAAAGCAGAACTTCTGATGTGACTCAGTGAGTGTCTGACACACACCACTGATTTCTATTCAAAAATGAAAATACCTGCATGATTTTGTTAGCAAGTTTTAAAAATGTGGCCCAAGAGAAATCTATGATAAGAGGAAAAAAGAAAAAAAAAACTATATATGTTGACAGGCTATTCTGAAGACATTTCTTCTTCCTGTTGGTACTACTCTCAGTCCTTTCTCTGAAACACATACTATCTCCTAACTCCCATATCTGAATTGTTCTTTAACTTGAAGTGTTCACAACTAAAAGCCTCCAGTTTCCTGGCTAACTGTAACACACTTTCCTATGATATCAAAAAAGAAAAGCTAATCAGATGTGCCTAAGCAAATCTCTTCCTATAATCATCTCTGGTACCTCTTTTGAACCTTTACTCAATTCCATTGTTTAGGACTGGTCTGGTGCCCTACATTGAAGAGAACTGGAAAAGTGACCAAGACTCTGGCATAATGTGAGGTTAAAGGCAGGAGACACTTTTCATCTAGATCACTTCTCCCTTTTGTCTTCTTGCCAAACCTGAAGCTCATCACTCTCTAGTTCAGCAACCAATTAATTTCTGTCCCCTCCTGGGAGCTGCCTGTTTCTTTTTTAATATAAATGAATTTCTAAAGTCACCACCCCTTGGGTGATGCAAAATGCCCCCCCTAAAAATTATTTCTTTAAACATTGTGTATGATACTTTTCCCTAGTGGAAATCTAAATTCTTCCAAAATAGCTAACATGAAAAAAACAATTGAGCAAAATAGCTAACATGGATTGCAGCAGTGATAGGGATGATCATAGAAGAGGAAGGCTTTGATTTTTGACATAATCAAGTCATGTAAATAAAAACAAACTCTTTTCCAGCAAGCTCATAGGGGGAAATAAACATGCTCTATTTAACTCCTGTGGCACAAAGGGCCCAAATTCACTCTGGGGGATTTCTTACTGTTAGCTCGTTCACCTCCACCCAGGAAACCAGAGGTAATAGATGCCTAGTGCCCTTCCCCCACTCCCTTGCTGAGACAACTATTCATAAATACATAGGTCACAATATTACTGAAAAAATTATTAAAAGAAAAAAGAAAAAAACCAGAATTCTTTGAATGAGCAACCATAAGTCTGAAAGATTCATGAAAAGCCCAAGAGTCATTTATATAGTTACCAATATGAGGAGTCAGTCCTATGTCTTTACTAACTTCACTTGCTTGCCATTTGAGTATGGATGTGAGAAATTCTGTTTCTCTGGCTGTTTCTGTATGTGTATGTATGTGTGTGTCTGTTGTCTGTCCGTTGCTCTCTGTCTTTGTCTCCTTCTCTCCTTTCTTCTCTCTCCTTCCCACTGTCCCTCTCTCCCCACCCTCCCTCCTCCTCTCCCTCCCTTTATCCCAATTTTTCTCCCCTTTCCTCCCTCTCTCTCCCCCTCTCCTTCTCTTTCCCTCCCTTTCTGTCTCCAACTCTCTATCTCTGTCTCTGTCTGTCTGTTTCTGTCTCTGTCTCTCTCTCACCTTCCTCCTCCCTTCCTCCTCCCCCTCTCTGTCTCTCTCCCTCCCTCCTCCTCCTCTCCCCTTTCCCCTTTCTACCTCTCTCCCTCCCTCCCTTTCCCTCTCTCCCTCTCTCTCGCTCGCTCCCTCTTGTTCTTTCTCTCTCTCACACTCTCTCTAACTTTCAGATGTTCCTCCCCTCTTCCCAACATGCCATCTGGTTCAGCAGTGTGCAGCACATGATGGAGAGCTCCTGGCACTGGCAGGAGGAAAGGTATCTTTCTAATATTATTGTTCACAAGTCTTCACTGATGCGCTTTACCCCATGGCCAATTTAAGTTAAATTATACAAATTGTTATACATTAATCAACCACCCTTAATTCGTTTTCTAAAAGGTGGTATAGCAAGGAAGAAAATACCCTTCCTTAATGTCTTTCACACAACTCCCCACCAGAACATAGAGTCCAGAAGAAAGTGGGCTCCTGCTTAGAAAATGTATGGGGTAAAGGAGTAATTCCCAGACCCTGATTTCCAAAAGCCCTTTGTGGGGCACTCAAAGTATTCTCCTTAAAGCATAGGGTAGTTTTTTTGGTCAAGTTCATTGTAGAGTTCCAGGTGCAGCCTCCGCCATCAGTTGTACCAAGGATTCAGCATCCAGGGATGGGGCAGCCATCCAGGACATTGATGGAAAGACAAAAATGGTACAAAATCCTCTGAGCCCTTCAAAGCTCACAAGGTCCTCCCCTGAGCAAGGTGGGAGAGGGAAGGAGATCAAGGTCAAGGCTGAAGTACTCCCTCCCTACCGCTCCTAAATGATTACTTCTCAAGGACCCTTGGAACTACTACTCTCACTTCCAGCTACCAGATCACTCAACAATTTGATTCCAAATAGCTCAATAGTTTTTGACACACTTTCCAAGGCAAGTCCTTCAGCCAGTCTGCACAAACTTCCACTTGAGAAGTGTCCTTTGTTCATATCTACTACACCATAATGAGATAGTCTCTCACTTGGTCAACATGCAACGGCTAGGTAGGAGAAGAAATAATTTCAACATCATGATTACAATGGTCTTAATTCAGCCCAGGCTAAGTCTCTAGGGTGGTCTAATTTTCCTATCATCTCTCCAGAGCAGAATAAGGGCAATATTTTCCAGTCTCTCTCTTGCTCTTTTCCTAATTATCATAATATAATCCTTACCAGTCTTTCCTTCTCTCCAAACAGCCCCAGCCCATCACCATACATTCTTTGAAGCAGACATTCTTTATTTTCCCCAATTACTCAGAATGAAAAGGAAGGGATAGAGAACAAATATGCCAGCATTCCCCACATGGGTTATTTCTACATCACTGGAGGAAATACCCACTTAGATGATCCTTTGAGTAAATACCTCACCTTTCTCAATGGAAGATTTCTAGAAAGGCACAGGCCAGAAGGTTTAGATGGGTCATAATTGGTAACAGTGAAGGACATGCCCACATTGATGAGATCAGGGAATCTTTGAAAGTAAATATTCCCCTGGAGATTGCCTCAGAAGGATATTGAAAGTTGTGACCTTTTATACTGATCCTATGTGTTTGTTATTAGAGACCTTGGTGAAAGATGTGAGAAGTGACTTGCTTAGGGTCATGTATCAAGTTAGTGTCCGAGAGTGTCTACACTACCCTGGTTTTCTTTCTGTGGTTCAGGTTTCATAGAGAGAAAAAATAACTTACTAGCTGTGTGATCCTTATATTTCACTTCACCTTGCTTGCCCCAGTTTCTTCATCTGTAAAATGAGCTGGAGAAGGAAATGGCAAACCACTCCAGTATCTTTGCCAAAAAAGCCCCAAATGAGGTCATAAACAGTTGGACACAACTGAACCACAACAACAAAAATAATAATGAGTCCTACCACAGATTGTAGAGGAGTAGAGAGTCCCCAAATTTGGGAGTAGAATGGGAAGTAGTGTAGTAGTAGTAGTAGTAGTAGTAGTAAGAGTAATAGTGGCAGCAACAGCAGCAATAGTATAGGTAGTAGTGATGGTCACAGTGGTGGTGGTGGTGGTGGTAGTAGAAGTAATGATAGTAATACTAATAGTAATAGTAATAGTGGTGGTGGTGGTAGCAGTGGTAGTTGTAGTAGTGGTGATGGTGATAGTAGTAATTGTAGTAAACAAGTAATGGTGGTGGTGGCAGTAGTAGTAGCAGCAGCTGTCACTTAAAGATACTGGGCCTCGGTTTCCTTATCTGTAAAATGAGGGGAAAGCACTACATGCTTTCTAAGACTTCTTCCATCTCCAAATCTAAGATCCTAAGATGCTCACAAAGGAATTGAGCATCAGATTCCAACTAGAACCCAGAATGTCTAACCTCATAGCCCTCGAGTTCTCTCCCCTATCCCATTATGTACCTGGTCATGACTAACCACTAGGGGACAGTCCCTATCCACCAGGTAATCACTGACTAGAACACCACTTAGAACCCTTGGGGAAAGTCTATGCAAATTGTAAACCAGATGCTCCATCTGGCATGTTGTTTGTAACCCAAATCACTCTGGTGCTCTTTCATTGGCCAACAATAGGACCTGGCCTAAGCTTCACATCTGGTGTGAGACCATTTATAAAGATAGGTCTTGCTCTCCCCAACAAAGGAAGAAGAGGCTGATCCCCCAGAAGGTATTTTTACCCTAGTAGGCGGAGGTGGGTGTTTTGCATAGTTTAGCTTTTCAGTTGGTGGCTCTTAGACCTAACTGAAGTTGAGTTGTTTGTTTGCACAGGTAAAATCCCCTCATAGCTTCCACCCAGGGACAACTACTTTCTTTAGTTGAAGTACAGCTTGTCTCTAATGTCTGTAGTGTTAGATAAAAGTCACTTTTCTAGTTGTGGGAACTGTGGCTGACAAGGATCTGGAGATTTAAAGTTGGGAAAGCTCTGGACAAAGAAAAAAAATGGGTGCCTAGTGATAGATTTCCCTAGAATTTGCCCAAAGTCACTTAGGAATCAAGTATTGTTCAAATTAGAACCCAGGTCCTTTTCTTCAGAGTGCAGTCTTTCTATCAAATTTTTAAAAATAAGAGCCATTACTCAATTGCTAAATGTCAAAGGAGGACATGAACAGATAGTTTTCAGATGAATAAACCAAAGCTATCTATAGGCATATGAAGAAGTGCTCTAAATCACGTTTCATTATAGAAATGCAAATTAAAACAATTCTGAGATACCACCTCACACCTTTCAGATTTGCAGATATGACCGAAAAGGAAAATGATAAATACTGGAGAGGATGTGGGAAAACTGGGTCATTAATTCACTGCTGATGGAATTGTAAACTGATCCAACCATTCTGGAGAGTAATTTGGTACTATGCCTAAAGGCATACTACTAGGTCTGTATTCCAGGAGATCATAACAAAGGGAAAGGATTTACATGTCAAAAATATTTATAGAAGCTCTTTTCATGGTGGCAGAATTTTGGAAACTGAGGAGATGCCCATCATATATCATATCTTGTAATGGAATATGAATTAATGGATTACTATTGTGCAATAAGAAATGCTATACAGGCAAATTTCAGAAAAAACTTGGAAAAACTTGTATGAACTGATGCAAAATGAAATGAGCAGAACCAGGAAAACAATTTATACAGTGACATGAATGACCCAGCTCTTTCCAGCAACACAGTGATCTAAGACAAGTACAAAGGACTCACTAAGAAAAATGTTATCCATATCCAGATACAGAATAGATGGACTCAGAATGCAAATCAAAGAATTTTTTTAATTACTTTATTCATACTTGTGGCTTTTTTTCTTTTGATGTTTAACATGGTAACACATGTATAAACTAGATCAAGCTGCCTACCAATTTTAGAAGAGGGGAGGGAGGGAGGAAAAAAATGTTGCAGTTCAGAATCTTGTAAAAATGAAAGCTGAAAATTTTCTTGAAGGGTATTCGGGGGGGAAATAACATACTATTAAGAGAAAAAAAATTCCATTATTTCCTATACTACACCAGAAGAGCAGAAGCCAAGCCTCTATCAACCCAACTTGAGCAAATGAATGGATTTTTTTAAAAATTTTATTTATTTGAGACAATAGGGTTGTGTCTTGCCCAAGGTCACACAGCTAGGCAATTGTTACATATCTGAGACCAGATATGAACTCAGATCCTCCTTATTCCAGGGCTGGTGTTCTATCCACTGGGCCACCTAGCTGCCCCCCCCCCCCCAAATAGATTTTAAAAATAAGGGAAGTATCTTCAGCATAACCTTGTCATCCATAGTCTTAGTTCTTTTGACTTTTGGGTTTTTTTAAGACACTGTAGATATGGGGGGGGTAGTTTTATAATGGGAGATAGGGACAGAAATAAGATGAGATGCTTAGAGTAGGGATGTCTATAGCGTATATTCTCATAACATAACACATAACACATAAAAAGAGCATATAACACATCAAAAACTAGGGTGATTTGAACTTTGCCCCAAAATAGACAAAGAGCTTCTGATAACCCTTACACTTCTAATAAATAAATGGAGGAAAGACTGATCTAAGAAGCCGGGTAGTGAGATACAACATTCTTTTGAGGAGGGAAAGCGTGAAAGGAGAAAGAGAATAGAATAAATAGGAGTGAAGAGGAATAGAATGGAGGGAAATACAGTTAGCAATAGCCAAATTTGGGGGAAAAATATTGAAGCTCTGATGGGCTTATAATAAAGAATGCAAACTACTCCAGAGACAAGAGTCAATAATATCTGAACATAGACTGAAGTACACTTTTTCCCTCCCACTTTATTTTTCTTGAGGTCTCTCTATCTTTGTGGCGGGAAGGGGGATTTTGTTTACTTTTACAACAAGATTATTGTAGCGATGTGAAAATAAGTAAACTAAATATAAAAAACAAGATTTGAAAAGTATTATGTATCTCACATATATCACTCATATGATTATCCAACAACTCAGTGAAGTAGGTGTTTTTAAACTCATTTAATAGATGAGGAAAAGATGAGAAGTTAAGTGACTTTACCAGATCAGACCTATAGTCTAAATAGAATTTGAATTCAGGCCTTGTTGACCCATGTCCCAGTCTGCATCCATAAACAGATCTTTCCCAACAACAGTCTCATTAGATATCCTGGAATCTTAGAACAGGGGGTGAGAAACATTGTTTTTCTGCCAAGGGTCATTTACAACATCTTTCAACTGCTATATTTGGTCAAACATTTAATTAATTCACCCCTATAAAACTCCTAGATTTATTGATTTGAGTCCAGCTCATGATTGTCATGGCAACACCAGACTATGAGCCTTATATGACCTGTGGGCTGGATATTCCCCACCCCAGTTCTATTAGGATTCATTAGTTAGTCTTGCTGACAATCATACTTGACTATATATACATATATATGTATATATATATTTTAATAACTTGTTTATTAAATGATAGAGATCAGGCTCATGAAAACTAAAAGCATCAATTTCAGCAACCTTGTTTAGGTCTTAATTACATGAGGCAGAATATAATGCAATTTAACAGTAGGCAAAAGGAGAAGGTAAAGATTCACACATCTAAGAATAAAGAAGAGAAGTATATGATCTACCTCACATAAAATTATAAACTAATCAGTTAAACACTGATGATAAAACTGACATTTGCAGAACACTCATTAACACTGTAGTTATACCTAATTACTTGACATGCTCATCTTCAATGGAGGTACTAAAGCTGATCAAGAAACTAACCAGTTAAGTACCAGAGCTAAAATTTGATGTAAGCCAAATTCTACAGACATAAATTTATAGTCAACCCAGTCACTGGTTTCATGTAACTTCAGCCCATTCTTAAAGGTAGCACTCCTGGTCTGATAATTTCAGGAATCAGTCATATTCTTATATTCACCATTTCCTGACTGCCCTCTCTTCCATCTTCTCCATGTATCTTTTAAAAAATCTAAATCAGCAGATGAGATCCCTGTCCATCCAGATCAATCATTTTAGACAATTCTTATTTTCCTCTTCATTAGAATTATTTTCCATTAAGTCTTCAGAATTTTATTCTTAATAGTTTGCCTTCCTTTTAGACTGATTTCCCTCTGGAATTTTAGTATAATTATATTTCCTTTGAATGCCTCTCAAAAATGAGCCCCCACCAATGAACCCCCCACCAGTGTGCTCCACCTTGACTTTTAGCCAGATTTAATTACCTTGGGAAAAAATGTATTTACTAAGTAAATATTCCTAGGACAATGGCATAGAGACAACATTACCCTTCCAAAATTAAAAAAAATAACAAGTGGGGCGGCTAGGTGGCACAGCGGATAGAGCACCGGCCTTGGAGTCAGGAATCCCTGAGTTCAAATCCAGCCCCAGACACTTAATAATTACCCAGCTGTGTGGCCTTGGGCAAGCCACTTAATCCCATTGCCTTGCAAAAAAAAAAAACTAAAAAAAAAAAATAACAGGTATACACTTTCCCTTTCTGTGGGGAGCACTGTAGGGAGAAAAGGTTCAAACTTAGAGAGGACATATAAGATAAACTCACAGTCTTTCATTACTAAAAATCATTTTCTCCCTTCATAGAAGTCCTCATGAAGTTCCCTTTAAATGCAATTCCTTTCTCAGCTGTGCAGCTACTTGTAAACTGTAGGTCACTGCTGAGCTATATGTCTAGGTTTGTCTTATTTTTTTCAGTGTGTCTCTTCCTTCTCAATCAAATATATATTGTCTCTTCTTGATCTATCTCTACAATGATTAAAGTCAATTGGGTTATATGCATTGTAATACTTCTTCCAGGCTTAGCACTTCTGCCCCTACCAATCATACCCTTGCTGATACCTTCTAAAATAGATATGAGAAAGCTTCTAATTAATTTTGTTGCTGAACTGAATAATTGAATAGATTCCCTTGTGACCTAAATCTCCCAGAGGTGGAAGTCAATCTACCAGTTTCTTCTTCAACCAATCAGAGGTATTCATACATCCCAAGAGATCAGATTATAAAGCATCCTTTTCACGTTTTTAAAACTTCATTGTGCCCTTAAACTGTCACATTGCATTAGATAACTGAGTTTTCCTGTTCCTACTATACCAGTCTTGTTACCTGTCCCTTCAATAACCTTATCAATTTCTTCTTTCTACCTGATTGTTCTCTATTATACTTTAATTCCTTTTATTTTCCTTTGATTGATCTTAACTTAAATTACCAAGATTCTTTTGGTTTCTGGATTTCCTCACAAGGTACTTGGTTAATATATTGTGCTACTTTACAAGATATCCTTTTTATAAAACTATTTTCTTTTCTTTTTTAATGAATTATGCCCATCAAAGTTTAAATCAAGTCATAAGCTTCATTCCATCATTTCTCAGAGATACCTAAAAAGTCAAATTTAACTCTGTGCATTGGGACTACTTGTCTCTCTCGGTTGTTGCCTAAACTTTGGACATTTGTGTACAGACAGTGGTTTTTAGTAGATTTTATGCCCTGTGAAATTGTGTCTCACCTGCTATCCATCTTATATCATATCTCTCTCAATGGTGTCTAGTTTGA
Organism: Macrotis lagotis; assembly: GCF_037893015.1. Taxonomy (NCBI): domain Eukaryota; kingdom Metazoa; phylum Chordata; class Mammalia; order Peramelemorphia; family Peramelidae; genus Macrotis; species Macrotis lagotis. Next base: position 57,446,324 of record NC_133658.1, read on the forward strand.
AGTAGGTACATCAATAAGTTTTCTCCTCTCCCCACTCCTTTCTTTTCAATGTTAAGGACTTTTAATGAAATTTGCAAGAACCAGGCAAATATGCTATTGCCAGTCTTTGTTAGGTACCCTTCATCTCTGGTCAGATGTCTACCATTCCTACATTTTAAGCCACAATCAAAAATTTGAATTCCATTCTCTGGCATCATCTTATTATCCAGCTTATTGCTTGCCAGACCAGGTGTTATCTTCTGTATCCTCTGTCTTAAATGGACAACAGGGAAGAAAATGTAATTTGTGAAGCTATGATTTTCAGCTTGTTGTACAAAACTTCATAAGCTTTGGTAATACTTTCTAGCTTTCTTCAAACATTCGCAACTATGTTCAGGCAATAGTATCTCATTTTCACCAGTCTTGGAAAACTTTATTTTCAACATATGGTGCAATAATGTCAACAATAGACCTCTCCTCTGAAGTAATTAGTTTGACAAGTAAGTGTCTTAGTATCACTGAAGGAATACCAAAAACTATCATTCTTTTTTTTCCCCTCTAACTCTTACTGAATTATCTCTTACGTGTTAGTTCTGTGTCTCTATATTATTTCTGGAGGACAAGTAGGTGATACCTCATTAGAAAATTAAAATCCCTCTTCTTCGGCAAAACCCCACAAATTTGGTATGCTTCAGTGTTTTAGTTCCACATCGTCCTCCTCTGGCCATTCTTCTACATATTTCTACCCTCCACTTTCACAATTTCCCATCCATTTCCCCTATTTCAGCCCCACTTGCATTTTCTTACACATGTAATTATTCCTGATAATCTGGAGTATGGGAGAAGCATTCCTGGAGGCTCTTTACCTTTTCTCTTAGAAGGGAGGTCAGGGGCAGCTAGGTGGCACAGTGGATAGAACACCGGCCCTGGAGTCAGGAGTGCCTGAGTTCAAATCTGGCCTCAGACACTTAATAATTACCTAGCTGTGTAGCCTTGGGCAAGCCATTTAACCCCATTGCCTTGCAAAAAAAACCCCAAAAAACAAAAAAGGAGGTCAGATTCTATTTTGAACTCAAATAAGTCATTGGACTGGCAAAAATACAAAAATAACACACAATACAAGCCACAATAAAAAATGTATAGCTCTCTATACTTATTGCTATTCTCAACTTATTTTGTTAATTAGTTGTGTTTACATTTCATGTCCTAACTACTTTCTTAAGACCTTTACATAATTTTATGATCTTTAAACAATTGAGTACCACATTCAGCTTTCTTGGTTTTATGCTACTTACGTTTCCAGCAGCCCCTAAATAATGCAGTGGACCTGGAGTCAAGAAGACCTAAACTGAAATTCAACTTTAGAATCTCACTTATTATGTGATCCTGGGTAAATAATTTAACCTCTGTGACTCAGTTTCTTCATCTGTAAAATGAGAATAATTAATAACCTACTTCCCAGGATTGTTGCAATAATGAAAAGACATTTGGGACTACTTTGAAAACTTAAAATTGTGTAAATGTTAACTATTATTATTTGTTTCATCAATTCACTTAATCTACTAATTTGTTTCACTTTTGTTTTTTTTATTAACTTGGCCTTTCTAAAGATTTTCTCTCCTTAAATCCTTCCCTTCAGATCCTCACTCTCCAATAATCCTGATCCTTCTCCTGAAGACTTCTTTAACAGAAGCCAGAAGTAGAATCTAGATCTAAAGATAATTCTCCTTCAAGTTTCTTCAGTTTCTCACAAAATTCTCTTTCTCAAATGCAGTATTTCTCCTTCTTCACATGTTCTAGCCCTTCCAATTTCCTTCTCCTTCTTATTCAGCTAAAGCCTTTCTCTATTCAGCCATTCCTTCTCCCACTATGTTTTCTCACAGAAGTCATAAATAGAACCATAGCTCTTGAGCTTCTTTACCAAATAGAGGAAAAAATCTAAGCAAGACATTTAATCACAGAATAGCAAATAAAGTGGCAAAAAATAGATTGCCCTGCATACATATACTATACCATGTTACCTATGATACCCAGCAAGTTGGGGGAAGACAGACAAAGAAAATTTATGTACTGGTACGTGCATGGAGGGCCTACATGTAGTCATTGAACATGCATTAAAAATCACACACCATGAGTTTGTATGACCAAAGTATATCTGTGTTGAGCACACTCAGGGAAAATAAGCTGTTTAGGTCAACATATATGCCAATTCTATCAAACTATCATTAGCACTTATGAAGTCATCACAATGCTCTCTGCTACTCTTTGCTGGGCACGGCATCACATCACCATCGTGGATTACTTAGCTTTCTTATTTGTAAGGTGTAGTGACTAAGAAACCTCTCCCTGATAGAGTCTGAACTCTTTATCTCATAGCCAGTAGAATAAAGGTACTACCTCAAGTTAAGGGAGATAGGCACAGAAATCAGAAAGGAACATGAATGTATTAAGCACCTACTATGTGCCACACTATGCTAAGCACTTTGATCTGCCTAACAATCCTGTAAGGCAGGTACTATTATTATCCCCATTTTAGAGTTGCAGAAACTGAGACTGAGAGAGATAAGTGATTTGCCCAGGATCATACAACCAGGAGATTTAAACTCAGGTCTTTCTTCCTGACCCAGGCCCAGCATTCCCTAGATACCCAAGAACTACTAACAAAACCAAACCAGAATACTCTATGCTGAGATTATCTTTATTTTGGCTGTCTGTGTTTCTGCCTACCCCCCCATAATTTTCAGGAAAAAGGGGAGCTGGAGTGGAAATGTGATTCTATATAGTCTCTGAGTCAATTTATCTAAATGTCACTCTTTTTTTTAGGCTTTTTTGCAAGACAATGGGGTTAAGTGGCTTGCCCAAGGCCACACAGCTAGGTAATTATTAAGTGTCTGAGGCCAGTGCTCTATCCACTGCACCACCTAGCCTCCCCCAAATGTCACTCTTGAGAGTGGGTGCTGTGGCGATCAAAGAGATGTAAAATTTGGTTATTTTGACAAACCAACAGGAATCAGTTTGCAAAAACTTTTCTCCTACTCCAAATTTCTGTCAAGAGTATTACATTAGGAAGGCCAGCCTCTCCACCACTTACTTTCATTGACTTGCACAAATCACTTCATTTCTCTGGGCCTTAGTGATCTCATCTGTAAAGTCGAGATAAAAGTATGTTATTCTTTCTTGGTACTGTAGAAGATTGGAATAAATGGTCTTGAGGTCCCTTCCATTTGTACACTGTGTTGTTCTTGCGTTCTACAGTTCCATGTCTGATGGGAGTTCTGATGCAGTTGACCTTCAAAACAGAGGTTCCTTAGATTGTAAACTCCATAATGGCAGGGACCATGTCAACTGCTCCTCCCACAGTACATAGTGCTTTAAACAAAGGTGGTGTTTAATAATTGTTTTAAGTTAAATTGGATTTAAATGCATTAAACAGAGTAGAATGAAGTAGAAAGTCCATTATCTCACGATCAGGTGTAAAGAAGCAACATGGGCTGAGATGGCAAACAAAGGTCTGTGTTTTAAGTCTTCTGCACCATCAAGTATAACATTCTGGCATGACAACTCTCAATAAGTAGGTACCTAGGCAGGTAGATAGCACAGGGGATGGAGTGTTGGCCCTGGAATCAGGAAGGTGTGGGTGCATGTCCTTATGTACTCATTGTGTAACCCTGGTTTCAGTCATTTAACCCTAGTTTCCAAAGCAATAAAATCAGTATTGAAATAGCACATATATAACAAGATAGTTGTGAGGGTCAAGGTAGCTTAAATAGAATGCTTTGCATTTTATTTAAAGTGATTTATAATAAGGTACTTTATATTAAGTTAATTAGTTGTGGGTGCTTTATAATAAAGTTGATCTCTGCTGACCCTAATGGGATTATCCTAGTCAATCCTGTCTCCTCTAGCTCTGAAATGATAAACTCCTGTTATTCTGAGATCTAAGACACCCAACTGCCTCTAGTCAAGTCCCCTATACTTGTACTCAACTCCATCCATTTTCCCCTGAAGATTTCTGGTTCAGTGGGTCTCCTCACAAAGACATTCATGTACAGGACCTCTTAGAGCCCCTCTTCACATCCTGACCTCAGACTCTCCAAGAGGGTCAAGAACAGAGCTCTGTTTAGAGATGTGAAGCATTCTGGAAAGGGAACTGAGCCAAGCTCATCAAATTTCATTTCATCTCACAGGTCACCACAACCCATTCACCAAAAACCACATCATTTTGTCAGGTCAGATTGCTCTTTCACCTGTAGAGGCCATAATAATCCACTTTTCCCCTTAGACCTATTCTGGAGAAGAGTTGCTGAAAATGTTTTTATATTATTCTTTAAAAAAAACTCTACCTGCAAAGAAATCAAAGAAAGTTCAGTTTCTACATGGGAAAAAAAAAGAGAAAAAAAATCAAATATAGGAGCAGCATTTTCCATAGAACCATTACAGTGAAAAGGAGTTAAGACATTATAGTGTCAAATTTACTCATTTTACAGATGAGGAAAGTGAGGTTTAGAAAGAAGCCAAGGTCACTCAGTTTTATTAATAGCTATTAATTAATAACCCAGCTCCCCTGGTTGTCTGTTCCATAGTCTTCTCTCTGTAGATACCAGAAAAATAAAATTTTTGTTGGATCCAGGATCTCATCTATGTGCATATAACCTCTGCCAGTACAGATAATAAATCTCCCCCATGATTCATCCTTTTCATTCAAGTCCAACTCTTGCCCATGTCCTTCTATTGAATTGCATCTGCTTCCTCCCTATAATAAATACTCTGCCTTTGAGAAAACTTAAGATGCTAATCTCTTTTCTTGGGTTGGGAGTTCACAACAGAGAGCTCATTTCTATGCTAATTGGATATCTGTCTTGGCTTGGCCAGAACATCTTAATCTAGGTCCTATAATGTGGAGAGAGTCACTAATGTTGTGAACTGTTACCCTCAATCTCTCAAGCTGAATGATTGCTGAGGGTAGCTGCTTCTGTGTACTGCCTTAATTTCCAATCACCCCCCAATCTTCCTAAGGGGAGGTTTACCCAAAGGAACTGAGTCACACCTGCTTTTTCCTACTGCTAATCATTTTTGGAGTAATCTTGCTTGGAAGATGATGAGAAAATGGAGCCTAAATTTGAGGCTCCAACCCTGAAATATGCATTCCATTTATGAGTATAGACTCAAATACACACACACACACACACACACACACACACACACACACACACACACTAACTTCCTAGTACACACTTTAGATAACTACCTAATCTCTCTCTGCTTTAGCACACTCTCTTTTTTTCCAAATAAACACCCATGATATGAATGATAGGGATCAGCTTCAAAGCAGACCACTTCACAATTTTCCAAGTTCAGAAAATTGTCCTAATTGTTCTCTCATGTATGATTTGTTGTTTTGTCATTTTGAGTCGAGTTCAACTCTTTGTAACCCAATTTGAATTTTTCTTGGCAAAGATACTAGAAAAGTTTGTCATTTCCTTCTTCAACTCATTTTACAGATGAGGAAACTGAGGCAAACAAGGTTAAGTGACTTGAGAGTATATACTTTCAGAGGAACAATATTTATTTAAATGGCATGGAAATTGTTCCTAAAAATATATGCTCCTCTTTGTTGCCAAACGCTATTTCCAATTTATGAGTTATTGAAGAAAATCAATTTCATCAGGGATGACTGGCATACCAAAAAATCACCGCTTCTCTAACTCTATCTTTTCATTACAACCTGTGATTTTTTTCTTATTTTATTTTTTAAAATTTTAATCATTTAAAAAATTGTTTTAATCAATAAAAACCCTCCCTTTCTTCCACCTTTGCTGTACCTCACATTGACCAGTGACTGGTTCCAATACCCAAATTCACCCTCAAAGGATGAGGAGACTTAGAGGATATATACCACAAGCTCAGAAAACCAGTCCCACTGAGGGGTCTGGAACTTCCTTAGAATGCACAGATCTTCTCAGGGAAACCCAACCAATTTATTTCAATGAGGAACCTCTGGTCTATTTGTTAAAAAATCCATCACATCTCTTTAGTCACACTTCATATTACTTGGTTTTATGGGTGAACCACAATATTATTATTTTCCAAATTCTCTAAGTGAGGAGTTGGTGGTGGGGTCGGGGTGAGGGGGAACAATGGAAACAGTAAGTTGTTTCCATCTCATCAGGGAAAGATTATATTCTCAGTCACATGGATTCGGTTCTTTGTTCAATATCCCATCCCTTCATTTTATGGTTCTTGTCACAAATGAGTATGAATGGTTAGTTCCCTTCACTGTTACTACAGAACAGCCCCTATCTGAAACAAGAGGCTGTCACTCAACAGCTGTGTGGCTTGTCCCCTCTAAGTCTTACTCTCTTCCTCCATCAAATGTGAGTCTCAGTCTAGGTAGCCTTTAACATTTCTTCCAGATCTAAAATATTTTATTATCACTCAGTTGTATCTGAACTCAATATGATCCTATTGGGGTTTTCTTGGCAAAGATAACTGGAGTGGTTTGCCATTTCCTTCTCCAACTCATTTTGAGGAAACTGAGGCAAACAGGGTTAAGCAACTTGCCTAGGATCACACAGTTAATAAGTGTCTCTACATCTGGTTTGGAACAAGGAAGACCCAAGTTTCATTCTTATCTCAGACACTTCCTAGCTATGGAAGCCTGAACAAGTTATTTCACTACTCTCAGCCTCAATTAGCTCAACTGTAAAGGAGGGGATGGGACTTTAGGGTCAATAAGATTTCTTCAGCTCTAAATCTCTGATTCTATGGTCAATGGGTGGTCCATTCAACTCAGTATCTCTTTGCTTAGCCTCCACCAGGGACACCATTGGGAAAGTGTAAACAGAGAGGATATCAGAAAGGAATATACCTGAATTTTCCCTTCATCATCTGGTATAATCTATCACTTCATATCAGAATGATTACTCCTGAAGGTAGATGACTTCTTGAGTTTACAACATTCAAAGGAATATTTGCTTATCCCAAGATCATAAAATCACAGAATGGTAGAGATGGAAAGGAATAAGGCTTCTTGAAACCCAACCTAAGAGAGAGAAAGCGTGTATTGATCAACAAACTGGATTGGGGGCCACTAGTTAGCGCAGCAGATAGAGCACCAGCCCTGGAGTCAGGAGTACCTGAATTCAATTCTGGCCTCAGACACTTAATAATTACCTAGCTGTGTGGCCTTGGGAAAGTCACTTAAACCCATTGCCTTGCAAAAACCTAAAAAAAATAAAAAATAAAAAAAATAAAAGACTGGATTAGCTTTTAGAAGACCTCACATCAAACCCCAACTTTGTAATTCACTACATTTGTGAATTTGGTCAAGTCAAACTATCTCCCAAACCTCAGCTGAGCTAGATAATTTCTAAGGAAACAGTATGAGTCAGTGGAAAGGGAAAACTCTAGAATCAGAGGACCTGAGATGAAATCCCATCTCTGACATTTCTTATCTGTTAGGTCTTGGCAAGACACATAATAATTGTTTGCATTTAAATGAAACCTTAGGGCAGTTAGGTGGCACAGTAGATCAAATACTGGGCTTGGTCAAGGAAGAGATCTATATTCAGATCTTAGCTGTATGTATGATCCCTGGGCAAGGTCACTTAACCCTCTCTACCTCAGTTTCCTTATCTATAAAAAATGAGCTAGAGAAGGAACTGGCAAACCACCTAAGAATGGAGTCATGAAGAGTCTGAAATGACTGAACAACAATGATATAAAACATAAATGATTTTATTTAGTCCTCACAACAATTGTACAAGATAGTTGCTATTATTATTCCCATTTTGCAGGTGAGGCAAACAGAGGTTAAGTGAGTTGCTTAAGGTTACACAATTAGCAAGATTTGAATTCAGGTCTTACTGACATTAAATCTAGTATCCTATAAAGCAAATAGTGCCACTCGTGTCCTGGGTCAAAGATGCTCATCTGTAAAATGAGGGGGTTGGGCTAGGTAGTCTTCGGAGGTCCTTTCTAGCTTGTTTGTGATCTTCCCATCATCAAATCTAGGTTCAGGTCCTAGCTATGATTCTCACAAATTGGGTGATATTAGGTAAGTCATTTAATCCCTCAGTTTCATCTATAAAATGGGGATGATGAGAATGTTTATACATCCTCCATATCAAGAAAGAGAAGGATAGAGAGACACAGAGATGGAAATAGAGAGACAGAGAGTGTGTGTTGTGAGTAACCCACTCTGCAAATCTTCAAAAAAGTCTACAACTGTGAATTTTATTTAAAAAAAAAAAACAGTCAGTAATCTGATCAGTGACTAGAAGAGACAACATGCAAAGGCTTAGCCACTTGCTTGGGTTCTTTGGTGTGGCCTTCAAAGCAACCTGTGGTTTCTTTGGGTATTACCCAGGGAGTTAGCTGTACAATAGAAAGAGTGATTCAATGTCTCTACAGTGACGGGTGTTTCCAGCAATTTGGATCTAGGCCAATCTAAGTGGCAAGGGCCCACATGAGATCCCCCTCTGCCCTCTCCAATTCCATGGGGGAAATTCATTTGAAGGTCACTCTTCTTTGGTGAAGTTTGGGGAAAGACAGATGTCCTTCTCATGTAAGTTGGCTGGTCTGTGGAAACCCAAAGATATCATGCAAAGTTCTGAGAAAAGTATTCTACCATCCTCACCAAGCACCCAAAGGTCTGGGGTCTTAGGACTCATTAATAGGATGTTGACTCAGAAAGGATCTGATAAATCATTTAGTTCAACCTCCATCACTATCTTCTAGATAAGGAAACTGAGACGGAGAGTTTAAACCTCATCTAGAAGCATATGCAGAGTGAGAATTGACAACCAAAATCTCTCAACTCCTGATCATGCTTTTCCTAATACCTCATGTTGCCCTTTCCCTTCTTTTGTGCAAATGAGAGACTTTCCCATCCAGATTCAGTGGCTACTGGCCCCATTCTGGTTTCTCTCCAACTGAAACTTAGTTCGAGTGTTTGAAAATCAAGGATTTGGGATTAGAAATAGAGGATGATCTGAAAGGGGAGGGGGAGGAGGCAGTAGTCTACAAGGAGAGAGAATCAACATTCTCATGGAAAACAACTACATAGTCCCACAACCTCTGCATCATTATGATGCAACCCCCATAATATGCGTGAGTCCTCCCTACTCATCCTAATTATGACCTGGAACATAGTGCTTAAATGACTCCACAGTCCTATACGTCCCTGGGACTGTCCATAGTCTCTGAAGAACTAACGACTTGGAACTGGAAGACTCCTTATTTTACAATTAAGGAAACTGAGATCCAGAAAAGTTAGATGACTTGTCACACTGGTATATACCTGAGCCACAATTTGAATCTAGATCTTTCTGATTCTAAGGACAGTACCACTGTTCTATTTTCCAACATCACTACCCAATATGCTGTTGTCAAAAAAAAAAAAAACAATATTCCATCTCGTATCTCCCATCTTTGAGGCTTTGTAGAATACCCTTCCTCCACACCTCTATCTTTTAGTTTCCCTGACTTCTTGCAAGACAGTTCAAATTTCACCTCTTCCCTGAGGCCTTTACCAGTTACCACACCCCCACCCCAAATGGTCACACCTTTCCCCCCTTAGTAATCCTCTAATTTTTTTCAATTTGTTTTAAAATACGTTTTAAAAAAGTTTCATTCGTGTTTTTCTTTTTATATTATAAGCATCTACAGATTGCCCTCACTCTGTGAGTGGTCTCTTGAAATAAAGTAAAACATTTATAAGGAAGTGCATGCAACATTCCACAATTGTAACAATATCCCTATTTTATTTTAAGTTTTAATCAGTAGAAATCTATTTTATCTACCTTCAATTCCCCAGCCTACTAAAAATAAAAAAAATTCCTCAAAACAAATATTCATATTAAAAAAACAAATTCTCTCAATATCTGTATAAAACACATACACACATATATAAGCATATATATTTGTGTTTTATATGTATTTATATTATATACATATATATATACACATACATATTTTCATATATATATATATTTTATATATAAAATTCTATTCCCTAAATCTGTCACTTCTCTGACATAGATAGCATAATTATTCTGGTTTTGCTCATTTCATTCTTCAACAATTTACAAAAGTCCCCAAAGCTATGTTTTATAATATTGATCCTACATAATAAATGTTTCTTCTGGTTTTGCTTACATTGATCTGCATCAGTTCATAACAGTTTTTCTGTGTCTTTCTGAAATCATCTCTTCCCTCATTTCTTATAGCACAATAGTATTCCATCACATTTATATACCACAATTTATTTAATTGTTCTCTAATTTACGAGCATCACATTATTTTCTAATTTTTTTGCAACCTTGGGGCAGCTAGGTGGTGCAGTAGATAGAGCACCGGCCCTGGAGTCAAGAAGACCTGAGTTCAAATCCCACCTCAGAAACTTAATAAATACCTAGCTGTGTGACCTTGAGCAAGCCACTTAACCCCATTGCCTTGCAAAAAAAAAAAAAAAGATTTTTTTTTTGCAACCTTAAAAAGAATTGCTACAGTATTTTTGTCCACCTAGGGTTTCCTTCTATTTCATTAATTTCTTTTGGCCATGGAGTAGTACAGCTGAGACCAAAAAAAAGAAAAACACACTGTTCAGTAACTTTGTGTGTATAATTCCAAATTGCTTTCTAGAATGGCTTTACCCCTTTTTAGGTCCACCAATGATGTATGAATGACCCAATTTTCTCACAGTCCCTTCAATTTAGATGATTTTCCACTTGTGTCATCTTTCCCAATTTGATGAGTGTAAGGTAGAATCTCAGAGTTGCTGTAATTTTCATTTCTCTAATTGGTAGTCATTTGGACCATTTTTTCCATTTGACTGTGGATGACCTAGGTTTCTTTTCATAAGAACTGTTTAGGACATTTTTCAATTGGGAATGGCTTTTATTTTATTTTATTTTATTTTTAGGTTTTTGCAAGGCAAATGGGGTTAAGTGGCTTGCCCAAGGCCACATAGCTAGGTAATTATTAAGTGTGTGAGAACGGATTTGAACCCAGGTACTCCTGACTCCAGGGCTGGTGCTCTATCCACTACACCACCTAGCTGCCCCTATGGCTTTTATTTTTAATTAGTTCCTGATTGAAATAAAATATATCTTGGAAATAAGACCTTTATCAGACAAACTTGATGCACTTTGTTTCCCTGTTAAATCTTTGCTTTATTGGATGTGGTAATGTGAAAACTTTTAAATTTTATGTAATCAAAATTATCTATTTTATCTTCTGTGCTCCTGTATTTCATCTCTTATTTTGTCATGAAGGTTTTTTCCTATCCATAGATTTGATATAGGTATTTTTCCATGTTTCTTTAACCTGTTTATGAAGTGACCTTTTAAATCTAGGACTTGTATCCATTTGAACCTTATCTTCATACAAGGTGGAATGTGATAATATAAATTGAATTTCTTCCATCTTTCTGTCCATTTTTCTCAGCCTTTTTTGGTAAAAATCTTAAGTCCTTATGCCAATAGCTGTAGTCTTTGTGTTTACCAAATATAGGGTCAGAGTACTAGATCTATTTTCTTCTATATATTCTGTCACTAACTTGATCTGTCCCTGTGTTCTTGAACAGAACCAAAAGTCTTGAGAATTACTGCTTTGTAGAATAGCTTGAGAGCTATTATTGTTGGACCCACTTCTTTTCATCATTTCTCATTTACATTACATATAATACACCCTTTATCACTTAGTGGTATCAATGTCATCTTCTCCATCTGAAGATGAATCCCTTTAAGGCAAAGAGTTTGAGATGTGACATTGTTTGGTTTGGATTTTGCCATCTTTGTATGCTCTGTACTAATTCAAGCTATAAGTACAGAGTAAGCCTGAGCAGCAAGTTTCTAGCTCTGAAGGGAAACTCTAAGCCTCCCAAGAAGTAGAGGTTTAGGGTATCCAAGAGCCCATCACCAATTTATCACACATTTAGTGCTGCTACATGTAAGGCAGTAAATGATGGAAGTACAAAGTTCCTGCTCTCAAAAATCTTGGAGTCTTATAGAGTATTCCCCCCAGACCTCTAGGGGGGCCCCAAGATCAGGAGTTGAGTGCATGTGCTCACAGTTGGAATATCTCTTGGATATGTTTCATTGGAACAAGCCTAGAGTACAGAAGTTCTCAAGTCATGTCTACAGACCTTGTCCTTCCCCAATCACTGGAAACTTAGAAGTCAAAGAAAGACTACCTCTCTGGAGGTCAGGGTCTCAATCTATTCCTTGCTCAGAAGTTGCCCCCCTACATACTGGGCATTACCCATTCTATGGTCTTCTTATTTATTCCACAACCATAGAATCTATCACAACTCCAAGCAAATAATCTCTCCCATAGTTCATGCTTAACTGGCCTATTGCAATAACTTCAACTCATCTTCTGGGTCCCAGTATCTTTCCTCTCTAATTCACCTTCTAAATATCTACCAAATTGATATTCTAAACACAAATCTTTTTGTGTTATCCTCTTTACTAAAAAAAAAAAAAATCTTTCATGTGTCCCTATTGCCTCTAGGATAAAATAAGACATCCTCAATCTGGTCATCCACAATGTGACTCCCAACTACTGAAGTCTTAGCTTTATTGGTCTCCTCATAGTCTCTTTCCCAGCACACCAAGTAACTGCTCCCCAAATATACCATTCCATCTCCATCTTTGCACAAATAACCCTCATCCTCTCACTACCTTCTCACCTCCATGTCCAAGACTTCTTAATTTGTTTCAAAGCACAACTCAGTTGTGATGACACCTCCTACATGAAGCCATCCCTAATCCCCTTCACACACCCCAATTTATTAGTTCTGCCTCTCCATTGACATTATTTATATCTACTTGCTATTTAGGCATTGTATCCCCATGTTCAGCCCAGAATAGAATGTAAGTCTCCTGAAGACAGAGGTGTTTTATTTTTGTCTTTGTATTCCCAGAAATTCACATAGTGATTTGAACCTTGTAGGACTTTAACCAATGTTTATTGACTTGAATTAAATAGAATCGAATCACCTTTATCCTATCATTTTAAAAGTCAAGAAATGAGACCCAGTAATGGAAGTCAACAATAACCTTGGTTTCTTGCTTTCCTATTCAAAGCTTTTGCTATTTCACCATGCTGCTGATCAATAAAAGAAGTTTAAATTCTGGGTCCCAGAACAATCACTTCAGGAAAAAACAAAGCTTCCCTCTTCTGTCTTAGTAATTGCCAGTTGACCATTCTTTCAATATAGAAGACACCAACCTATGGCTGGGCCATTCAGGCAGTCTTTCCACCTATTTATTCCTGGCCACTACTTTGGGGGGAAAGTATTGACTTATGTTTCATTTCTTTGGTAGCACCTCATTCTCACACAGTATAAAATTAGAACAGTTCAAAGTTTCAGGAACAAATACCTGTATCGGCCCCTTCAGCTGCAAGGAAAAGAAACTAGACAGGGACTTTCCTGCTCTGCTACATCTGGGGGCTCAGTTCAGATGCTGTTCCTAGAGTGGGAGGGAGGATTGTGTGGGAGAAGAAAGAGGGTAAGATCTACTTCCCACCTGCTCATCCTTCAGGGCATCAGTGGGAGCATTCCTATACATTCCTATTTCTAAAGTAATATTCCCAGAGCTTTTAATAACCAAAAACTGTACTACTTGCCACTGCCCAAAGAAGAAACATAAGACCAAAAATTCTCCCATTCCCTTTTTTTACAGTCAGTCAATTAAACTTTGTCAAACCCTTTTCACGGAATCTGAGACCCTCCTTTATTGAACCTGGAAGCCCAAAACAAAGTTACATCAGAGGTATTTATCTCTCTGTCTACATTTAATATTTTATAATCATAAAATGCATATAATTTGATTAGTATTATTATTGTTATGAATCTATGACTATCATTAAAATAATAACTTCTATTTCTATATACATTTAGCTGGTGATTTTTATCTATTATTTTGATTGAAATTCCTGTAAGGTACATCTTATCATTTTTATTTTATGGATGAAGACATTGAAACCGAGAGATTAGATGATATACCAATTTAGAGTTAGTAAATGGCTCACCTATGGCTCCAAGAAACTGTATGTACAACAGCCACACCCTGGAAAACCATCTTGGCAGATGGGCTAAACCAGGTTGTGGGTAAGTGTCAGACCTCAATCATTTTGGTTAAGTTAGAGAGATGTTTGCTCTAAGAACATGGAACAAGCAGTTGAGAAAAATTTATTCCAATGCCCATGAAGAAACTTAAAGCAAGTGATACGGAGCACACAGAACTTGGTCAGACATTGAAGACAGCAAGATCATCCATTGCATCCTGAGCCATTACCAGTGGTCCTGACTTTTGTCTTGCCACTGGATTTCAATGACTCTGGAAAAGAGAATGAGACTGATGACTTTGTAAAATTGTGCCTCATTTAAGTCCAATTCACACACAAATCAAAACATCACCCCATGATGTCAATGGTCCTCTGTGAAAATGAAGAATGACAACAATAAATAACTGACAGAATTTGAACTCCAAGTCAAACATTCCCTCCGTAGAACTAGTCATGTAGTACACTGGAAAGACTCATCACCTTCCTGATAGACCACAGCACTCTATTCACTGCACCAACCAGTGGGCAGCTAAGGAAGATCTGAGTTCAAATCTCATCTCAGACACATGCTAGCTGTGTGACCCTGGTATCCACTCCAGTATCTTTGCAAAGAAATCTCCAAGGACATCATTGGCATGCTATCATCCACAGGGCCACAAAATGCCAGATACAACTGAACAACTACAAAACAAAATCTCTTCTAACTCATAAGTTCAATGATTCCAAGCTGTTTCAGAAAGCAGAGTTAAGATCAATACTTAATAATTACAGAAACACAATCAAATTAATTAATCAGTGGGCATTAATTAAACAAAACTAAAGATCCTAAGACAAAAAGGAAACTGTCCTTACTCACAAGGAATTTAAATATAGTTGGAGGAGACAAGTAGATAAACAGATAGACAAAAAAAATATGTGCATAGTAGGATCCTGTGATCAGAGCTAGAATATTATGGGAAATGAATCAGAGGGTACACATTGGACAAAAAAAACTTTGATAATTAGTTTAAATATGATATAAAAAGCTTTAGAGAGGCAAAATATAATATAATATAATATAATATAATATAATATAATATAACATAACATAACATAACATAACATAACATAACATAACATAACATAACATAATATAATATAATATAATATAATATATAATATATATGTGTGTCTGGATAAAGAGATGTGTACATTTATAGATAGATGAATTATAAATAAATAGATAGATGCTAGATAAATGAACAGATGTGAAGATAAATAGATGGATGAATATATAGATAGATAATAGATGGATGGATATTATGTATAGATAGAAGATAGAGATAGATCTTGTTATATATCTCTATCTTCTATCTATCTATCTATATGTATCTGTAACTATAGATATATAGTATATATATAGAGAGAGAGATAAGTGGATAGACAGAGACATAGGCACAAAGAAAGAGGGTGGGAAAGAATGAGAAATGATGTATGTCACTATGTGGGAAATATGCCACTTAGCTGACACTATGCCATAATGTCCACTGTCCCAAACGATTTAATATTCTATTTTTTAGTATTTGCAGTTGGATGGAAAGAATCTTAGAGGTCATCCATTCCAAATCCCTCATCAAGATAGTCCATAAAGAAGGTCCAATCTGACTACCAGAAGGGGGCACTGCTTCCCTTAGGTAGCCAAAGAATATTTTTCTACAGTGGTTATAGGAAAAGTCCTTGCTCAGAGATAATCTGATGACTTTTTACTGAAGTAACCAGTCTCCTGTAGTCTTGGACTCAGTCAGGAGTCCAGGTTCCAGTCCAATTCTGCCATTTATTAAATATTTAACTTTAGGAAAATCAGATGTTTAATTGGCACCCCTTCTCCTTGTCTCCCCCTCCATAAAATGATCACATTAATAATTGAATTATATAATCATAAAATTTAGATATGAATAGGACTTTAGAAGTCATTTAGTACAACTCTTTCTTATTTGTGTATAGCATAGCCAAAGGTCAATCTTGGATTCAGAAAGACCCAGGTTGAAGAGTTGCCCCCCCTTACACATTCCAGTTTATGAATAGGCAAGTCATTTAACCTCAGTGCTCCGCACAACTCTCACAGACTAGTAGAAAAGTTACCCATTCAACTGGATAGACCTAGAGAGATATATGGAATCACATGTCTGATTAAAAAGAACATCATTATTATTATTATTATTATTATTATTATTATTACTGCTATTAAAACTGACCCACTCTCATCAAAATAACTTCTATGGCTCTCCTCTAGGTTCCCTTTCAAGGAATAATTCCATGATTCAAAGATACATAACTATCCTTAGGTCTCAAGAACTGTAACCTGTACCCAAAACTAACTCCCAATCAAACCAGCTCAAGTGCTGGCATAAATTCTTGGACGTAAAAGGCCTGAGACCCACAACTGATCAGCATTTCAAACACCAAGAGCCACTTGTATATCTGCAAACACAGAAATTCTCCAATACTGTTCCTTCATCATTCAGGAAAGGAGAAGTAAAGCATCGTGAGAAATCCTCTCTTCTCCCATCCCCAGCATACTCAGCTTCCAAGGGCCCCACTTAGTTGAACCCAGTTCAGTGCAACAAATTTGCAAAAGAAATTGCATTGAGCTTCTGTTCTTAATTGCCATTTAGATGTATTGTTTCATCGATCGATTTCTGCGATTTATCATTTTGTGATAAGACTCCACATATTTAGAGTTTTGTTGTCGAGTCCTTATAAACCATTTCTGAGCCTTGTGAGAGTAGAAACCAAAGGCATAGATAGATCAGTTAAAGTAAATGTAGCTGTTTCTCATAAGGAAGAGAAGACATTAGCAGAAGGACCAACAGTTCAGTTGAGTTCAGTTCTGAGCAACAAGAAGGTTCCAAGTTACAAAAACAAATAGTTCCTGCCTCCAAGGAACTTCCACTCTACTTTTTCCTAGAGATGGATATGCAAAGTAAAAGGGAGAGACAATTTGTTTGGTGTGAAATGCAAAAATAAATAAAAAACAAACAAATGAATGAATCAATGAATCAATGAATTCTTGATTTAGAATCTGAAGATGTGGGTTTCAGTCCCACTTTTAACTGTGACATAGAGCAAACTCCCTGGCATGAACTAGATGATCACTAAAGTCTCTTCTGGCTCCTATGCTTTCAATCATTACAGTTTGGTCCGAAGGGCAGGACTCCTGGGAGCAGTGAGAAGAAGTAACAGAAAGGCAATCAATTAACTAATCAATAGGCATTGCTAAGGATGTACTATGACCCAAGCAATGGAGATCTGGAGACAAAAGTGAAACTATCCCTGACCTCAAAGAATTTACAACTAATGGAAAGGTTTGAAATAACAGAAAAGCATGGTTTCCTCCCCTTCCTAGAAATATGGGGAAATCTATGGATTCTTTCTGAGAATCATATTTTTAAATGCATGAAATAAAATACATAAGCTTATAAAGGAAACTAGCTACACTGAAACACAATTACCTAAATATTTAAAAGAACCAGTTCACAGATCCTTTGTGACCCCCTTTGGAGTTTTCTTGGCAAAGATGCTGGAGTGGTTTGCCATTTCCTTCTCCAAGACCAGATATATCCAGAATAAATAAAAAGTAATTTTAAGGAGGAAGGTTCTAGCACCTGGATGAATCAGGAATGTTTTATGTAGCGGGCCAATAAGTAAGTCAATAAGTATTTATTAAAGGCCTGTTATGTATTGTACTAAGCCAGGGGAGGCATAAATTATGGCCAAAAATCCCTCTCAAAAATAAAATTAGAGGTGAGGGGGAGACTCTCTAAGGCAAAAATCATAAAAAATCAAAAATCATTGGACTCAATGCAACTGCCATAACAAAATTGTGTCTCTACTTATATATAGACATGTTGTTCTTCCTGATAGAATATAAATGTTGTGAGGGTTGAGACTTTGATTTTTCTCTTCATATCCTCATTACCTAACCCACTGCCAGCATATATGAGATGCTTAATGTTTCCTGATTGATTGGTCCATCCCATCTCTGATAATATTCTGTGTTTTAAAGATCCCTCCACCTCTGACATCATTCATGGTGTTACTCTTTAAATGTATCAACTTTTGGAAAATTTATTTGAGGATATTTTAAGATTGAGCTTTTAAATCCACATGTTATTTGCATGAAGAAGAGAAGGACTCAGGTTTGCAAAGCTCTGATTTGAATAAATCGTAGGGATGGTTTTATAGACAGATGATAGACAAACAAAAAAAGCATTAGATTCATGAGATCAATTAGATGTTTAAATTATTCCCACTTTTGTGAGGGAGAGGGACTTTTTTTTGGAAAGCCAGTGTGGTATAGTGACTTGCCTAGGTCACCCAGCTAGGTAATTATTAAGTAATTGAGGTAGGATTTGAACTCAGGTCCTCCTGACTCAGTGGCGGTGCTCTTTATCTTGTTGAGCACATCATAGATGAGCTATTTGATGAATATGAACTCAAGTTTCTATCCCTCTTTAAAGTTTCCATAATGCTTTCCTCACAATAAACTTGAAAAGCACATTATGTAATTATTATTCTCATTTTACAGATAAAGGAATTAAGATTCAGTGGTACAATCACCTATCAAGGATCACACTATTTTCTTCACTGGCTTTACTATTTTGGGACTTGTCTGATTTTTCCTCCATGCTCTAGGAATCTCGTCTTCGGGAAACCTCATCATTCTGTAATACTGACTCATACCTCATCCTTTGACCCTCTGATTGTAGAGTGGAATCATGAATTTCCATTTAAGGAGAGGACTCAGAACTAACACTAAAATGTATCTAATACATATCTGAGTTCAAATTTGAACTCAGGTCCCGGGGCTGGTGCTCTATCTACCATGCTCCAGCCTATAGTGGGTATTTTATGCTTAGTGTTTAATTTTAATTTAATGTAGATGTTTAATAACTGACTGATTAGCACTAAAGACTCAGATCCAAGTGAAGGGAAGGAAAGAATCACAAGTTTGAAAAAGTACTTAAGAAGTCAGTCAGCCAATCGTCATTTACTAAGCAATCACTATATAAATACTAAGGATCAAGGAAAAAGAAAAATAGTCCCTATCTTCAAGGAACTCATTCTAATGGGGTGAATTGTATACAAACTAATATGAACATACAAAGAAGATACAGGGTAGGTGAGAGGTCATCTCACAGGGAAGTCATTCTCAGTGGGAAGGACTAGGAAAGATCGCCTATGAGAAAGTAGAATTGGTACTGAGTCTTGAAAGAAGTCATGACAGAGGTGAGGAGAGAGAGCATTCCAGTCTGGGGGCAACAATCATTATAAGGGCAACAATCATTATAAAGGCAACAAGTCAAGAAATGGGCTATCACATCTGAGAAACAGCACTGTTCCATCCAAAATTATTCCCATGGCTTTTCTTCAATTACAGTGAAAACCCCAAAGAATGCTCCAGTATCAAGAGCCATGACCACCTTCCCTTCCTCCTCTTACCACCTACAAGCTAATCATGCTTCATCAGGCTTTTATTAATGTATGCTTGCTATGTTACAGATCTGTATCTATATAAAATATCAAGTCCCCCCAAAAGGGAAATGTGATGGATTCATAATTAGCCAGACCAAGCCAGCATTCATATCTCTTTTAGTCATTCATTTGAGAAGAGAGAACTCATAGAATTAGGGACTATTAAAGCTCTAAGGAAACTTCAAGAACCCCCAGTCTCAAGCCATGGAAAATAAAGTATATAGTCTGACCTGGGGATATGGACTTCCTAACATTTTTTAGGGAGAATGAAATACCTATTTTGCCAGCAACCATAAATTTAAATCGGTATAGGACCAAACCTCCTGCCCTTCCCTATCATTGTGTAATAGACTGGTCAGGAATCAAAATACTCCTTTTTTAGCCCCACATGTTTTCTACATATTTATCTCCCTAGCATTGTGATTTTAAGTTTGAACCTACTGATGTATGTGCTATATATAAGAGGAAAGTATACCCCTTGGATGAGAGAAATCATTTTATAAGTACTTTTCTTTCTGTGCTTTCTTAGTAAATTTTATTTCATAAAAGCTAATTGATGTCAACTGGTTGATTAATATAAATTGATATAGAGGAGGAGGGAGACATGCTGGATGATGGTCCCTAATGATAAAAATTGATCCCAGGTCCCTAATGATAAAATTCAGAGGGAAGAAATAGGTGACTGCTCTCTAGAATGCAGTTCAATCCTGGTAGCAGAAATTCAAGAGTCTTTCTAAAGAAATGCTACATTGAATAAGCCATTTAACATGGTGCTCATTTTCCTCATTTGAATGATGATAGTGGATGGGAATTCCCTTTGGAATTTAGTATTGTAGAAAACCTCTTGGTTTTCAGGAATGTCTCTTGAAGAAGATGCTAACTCAGTTCAGGAATTCCTAAAAGCTAAATTCACATAAAGGAGGGAAGAAGGTATCCCAAAAGAAGTAAGTCAGCAAGTTGAAATACTACCTTTATCACTTCATACATGTATGACCTTGAGCAAGTCACTTAGTCTGGGTCTCAGAATCCTCATCTATAAAAGGAGACTAAAGAAGTGGAACCCTAAGGTAGAATTCTAAATCCTATGACCATAGACAGAAACTTCAGCTGGGAAAAAATTATTTATCAAAAATGGTAAGATCAAGGATCTCACTTAGAAAATGAGAATATTGGATTTGGAATCTGAGCATTTGGGTCCAAATTCCAACTCTGTCACTACTTCTGTAATCTGAGGAAAGTCCTTTCACCCCCTCTCACCTTAGATCTCCTCATCTAGGACTAGATATTCCAACCTTAAATTGGTACCTTTGATTATGTACCCTGAATCATATAGTAAAAGTCACTAGACTAGAGAGAGGGAA
Organism: Macrotis lagotis; assembly: GCF_037893015.1. Classification (NCBI taxonomy): domain Eukaryota; kingdom Metazoa; phylum Chordata; class Mammalia; order Peramelemorphia; family Peramelidae; genus Macrotis; species Macrotis lagotis. The sequence goes on from NC_133658.1 coordinate 57,467,254, forward strand.
CTAGAAAAGATCTTAGGGTTTAATGAGTACAACCCTCTTGCTTTGCAGTTGAAGAAAGTGAGGCAAAGTGATCAAATGACTTCCAGGTTCATTTAGCTAATAAAAATGGATTTCAAGCCCCACACTCAATCAACCATTCTGGTCTCAAACCTTGGTCTTCCTAACACCAAGCACAATACTCTATCATTATTTTTCTTCATCCCTTTAAATCTAAGATTTGAGCAGTTCAGTCTGAATCAGAGAAATGAGAGCTGGAAGTGACCTTAGTCCCTCAATCCATTCCAACCCCCACATTTTAAAAATGAGGCAGCTGAAATCAAAAGGGGCTCCCAAGGTCACATAACCAATAAACTGCAGAGTCACTAGTATTCCAGACTAGGACCTCTAGAAGAAACTAACTACAGGTTTTTGTTAGAGGATACAGCTAAAGGAAAGAAAAAGAAGATGCTTGGGTGGAATCCTTTTAAAAATCGAAGGTGAAAATGTTAAGAGAATGGAGATAAACTTTGCCTTCTCCACCCTCTCATTCAGGATAAGATGAAAACTCTTAGATACTAAGAGATTCTCCACTGACCAAAGCAGGTGTGTCACTTATGCATGGAGAGAATGCCTTTCCCTAATTTTTCTTTATAATGCTTAGAGTAATCAGTGCTAGATAGGGAGTCTGGGTGTCCTAACTAAACTGTCTCTACTTCATCTCTCATCTATTCATGATTTAGGTTACCCAGGCTAGAGTCAATATTAAATTCCTATTGTGCCAGACAAGACCTCTAGGAATGACCCAGACAACAATCTCCAAAGAAGGCCAGGCAAGAGCAGATGTCCATGACAGCCACAGTAGTCATTTTCTCACCAAAAACCTTTACACACCCGGTTGGTTTAATTTCCTTTCAGTGTGAAGGAAGGAGGCAGGAGGGGGTGGGTGGGGAATGTGGGAGGGGAGGGGGGGGTGATACCAAGTGCAAAGTGGCTTATTGCACAATGTCAGGATAACATGATGTCTCAACGGTCAGAGACCCAAGCCACCAGAAGCAGCAGGGACATGCAATCAAGTGGCTCTGTGGCCCAGGGTTTTTTAATAATTTTAGAGAAGTTGGGCTTATCCCAAGTTCCTCTCCCTCAGATTGTTCCTGTTGTTTTCTAGTCCCTGCCCCCAAGAACCATGTGACCCTTTAAGCCCTTGCTCATGTTCTTCTGTTTCACAAGCAGCGTAGAATGTCAAAGACAGATAGACCCTAGAATCCAGAATGTCAACACTAGGTTAGACCCTAGAATCTAGAATGCCAACAGCAGGATGGACTCTAGAATTTGGAATGTCAACAGTAGGATAGATCCTAGAATCCAGAATGTCAGCAGTGGAGTGGACTCTAGAATCCAATGTCAGCAGTGCGATAGATCCTAGAATCCAGAATGCCAACAGTAGGAGACACAAAAGAATCCAGAATGCCAACAGCAGGATGGACTCTAGAATCCAGAATGTCAGCAGCGGAGTGGACTCTAAAATCTAATGTCAGCAGTGCGATAGATCCTAGAATCCAGAATGCCAACAGTAAGAGACACAAAAGAATCCAGAATGCCAACAACAGGATGGACTCTAGAATTCAGAATGTCAACAGTAGGATACATCCTAGAATCCAGAATGTCAACAGTGGAGTGGACTCTAGAATCCAATGTCAGCAGTGCAATAGATCCTAGAATCCAGAATGTCAGCAGTGGAGTGGACTCTAGAATCCAATGTCAGCAATGCGATAGATCCTAGAATCCAGAATGCCAACAGTAGGAGACACAAAAGAATCCAGAATGTCAACAGTAGAATAGATCCTAGAATCTAAAATGTCAAAGATGGGATACACCCTAGAGTCCAGGATGTCAGCAGTGGAGTGAACCCTAAAATCCAATGTCAGCAATGGAATGAACCCAGAATGTCAGAGCTGGTATAGACCCCAAAATTCAGAATGTCACCTGAAAGGGTCTTTGGAAGCCAAAATATCCAATCTAGGACAGACTTCAGAACTCAGAATGTAAATGCTGCAAGGGACTTTAGAACATCAGAATATCAGACCTGGAATGGATCTTAGAACCTAGAATGCTAGCAAAATATAGGGTAAGAGTAAAGAACCATAGAGCATGCTAAGAATAAAATGCTAAATTTGGAATGACCCTGAGAAATTATCTAAATTAATTTCTAGTTAACTAAACTGAGGTATAGCTAAGGCAAAGTAAAATTGTTGAAGGGCTAGAACCTGATCTAACTACAGCATTAGACCTTAATCTAGGTCCAAGGTTCTTGAGCAAGTTTCTCACCTTAGATCTTGGCTTCTATATTCTATTGTTGCTTTTCATAACTTTTCTTTATAATGCCCTACATGATCAATGAGAGGGGTTTACAATCACTGCCTCAAACTTTATTTCCCATCTCCCTTTCAACTCTCCTGAATCTGACTTTGATCTCATTAAAAATGTTCTCTAAAAGTCACCATTGATTTCCTAGTCTAATGGTCTCACCCTCCTGGACTTCTCTAAAGCATCTACTCAGCTCAATGCAATGCCTATCTGTTTTAATAACTCATTATGATGTTTGTCCTTCATTCTCAAAGAAGACTATGACTTCAGAGGAGGTGATGTTATGACAAACACATGAATTGTATTTAAATGAGGGAGTGCTATGCTAAGTAACCAGTCTCACTTTCTCCTCCTGAGTCATCTGGGTCCAGCAGTCAAATATGAATCAGGACAACCAGAGATGACCCTGGATGCAAGGCAATCAGGGTTAGGTGATTTGCCCAAAGTCCCACAGCTAGTGTCAAGTGTCTAAGACTGGATTTGAACTCCAATTTAACCCTTTATTTAAAGGCATAGATTGAAAATTGGGAGAACTTGAGCAATCATCTAGTTCAACCCCATCATTTTTGAGATGAGCAGATTATGGACCAGTGGAATTGTCCAAGGCCACATGGGTACTAAGTGACAACTAAGTAACAAAGCCAACATCTAAAATTATGTTCTCTATATTGTTTTCATTTCTGTCCTATAAATGGAGCTTTGTAATTTGTGCTAGCAGCTATTTATGTACACGATCTGCAGAGATCCAGTGACACTGCTCCTCTGCAGTTTCACAAACAAGACACCCCATCTCTTAACTTTGGCCATTCTCTCTCGGGTTGTCCCCCATGCTGAGAATGTACTCTCCTCCCCTCCAACGAATGACCTCCCTGGATTCCTTGAGTCCCATCTAAAATTCCACCTACTACAGGAAGCCCTCCACTGTGAGTTATTTCCTATTTATCCTGTTCATAGATTGCATTGCAAAAATTTGTTCCCATGTTTTCTCCCCTCCCCCATTGGATTGTAAACTCCTTGAGGGCAGGGACTTGTCTTTTTTGCCTCTTTTTAAATCCCTAGTTCTTATTACAGTTGTATTGCAGTTACTTAATAAATGTTGATTGATTGATCGATTGAAGTACATATCATACCTGACAATCTTCCTGTTTTCCTTTGTCAGAGTTACTATATCAAAGGATGTTGCAATTAGAGTTTACCCAGGTCAACAGAACATCTGCTAGTCTCTTAGTTAGTCCCTTGCACAGGCTGGAGAGATACAAGCTAGATAGCAAACATGATGAGATGAATTCAAAACTTGTTAAGACTCAAAGAATAGTCACTAAAGGTTGATGAAAACTTGGGGCTGGAGGAGGTTTCAAGTGGAATTTCCCTAGAATCTACCTTTATACCTTTATACCCCTTATACACTTTAAGGTTTTTGAAAATCAACAGCTTGTTATAATACAGAAAATACTAGATCTGAACTCAGGAGACCTGGTTCTGATTCCCAGTCTTGACATTCAGTCTGAACCTAAGCAATTCACTTAACTTAGCTTTGCCTCAGTTTCCTCATCTATAGTACTTCACAGAATTGTTGTGAGGAAAGCATTTTGCAAACTGTAAAGCACAATACAAATGAGTTATTATTATTATTATTATTATTATTTTTATGAAAGTGGCCATGAAATTAGTTACATATGTATAAGAAGGATGAGGAGGCAAAATATGACCAGTGATGTGCTGAAAAACGTTTAACAGCTAGCTGTCCAAAAAAAATGGGCACAAAGGATTGTCAAATTTAAGCTGAATTATTAATATTTTCTCCATCACTTTCTTAAGACTAGACAATTGACGAAACAACAAATCAAAGACTGATTTATATAATCTATTGATTTCTGAAGTTTGAAAGCTCTCACTGAAAATTTAAGAATAGACTTTCATTGTACAACTTGTTCTAGCACACCACTGCATATGACTTGAAAGAAGTTTGGGGGCATGAATTGAAAGTGTGATATGAATCTTGCTACCTTAGTTTTGGTAGGAGAGGTGTAGTACATAGAACAAGGGAGATGGGAATTTTGCCAAATCTGTACTATTCATATCACATCAAGAATAGTGTCCTAAATTCTGGGTAGCACAATGCAGACAGTATCTGTTAAGCTGGGGAGCTTCTAGAATCCAGAGCTCTACTTTATAAGGGGACTTGGGAAGATCAATTAAAGGGCTTAGGGAGGAAGAGGAGGAGGAGGAGGAGGAGGAGGTGGAGGACATGGAGAAAGAGGAGAAAGAGGAGGAAGAAGAAGGACATGAGAAAGAGGAGGAAGAGGAGGCGAAGGATGAAGAGGGGGAAGGAGAGAGAAGGTGGAGAAGAAAAAGAACAACAATATTGATGACAACAGTGACACACAATAACTAACTTTAATTATTTGAAAGTTTGTCATGAATGAAAGCAATGAGATGTGTTGTGGTTGATCCCAGAGCATACAACTAGTTGCATTGCAGGGAGTGGATTTAAACTAAGAAAATCCTTCAAACCATAGCTGGATAACCACTTGTTCATGAGGTATAAGATGGACCAGATGACCTCAAGTTCCTTCATATTCTAAAATTCTGAAATTTTTGAGAATCTATCTTTCCATCTAACCTGGAAACTCTATGAGAAGGGAAAGGAATTTTAAATGACATCTAATTCCATGGATCATGAATTCCAATTGACTGGGGATCAGGTCTTACCATAATGAACCCTAACTTTTTCCTTGGTCTCTTTTCCAACATCACCAACTACCCTTTGGATACTTCAAATTCGATGCCCAATAGAAGTGAAATTCAATTTGTTTAAAACATAAAACTTAAAACATCTATCCACCCACTTACCCATCCGTCTTCTGAACTTTTCTATTACTGCCAAGGGTACCACCATCCTTCTGGTCAACTGTAATATCCTTGAATCTTCTCATAGTCAATATATTCAATCAGCTGCCAAATCCTATTGTTTCTACCCTAATAAAATCTGTACTATATGTCCCCTTTTCTCCATTCACAGATTTTCCATCCACTCATTGGGATCATTTAAATTGCTACTTGTACTCCTTATCTTTAGTCTGTCTCTACTCCAATCCATCCTTCACTAGTTGTCAAAGCTAATTTCTTAAAGGGAAAGCCCAACCTTTACATCCCCCACCCCTTTATTCAATAAAGCCTAAAGGTTTCTTATCACCTCTAAGACGAAATATAAACTCATTTAAAATTAAAGCTCTTCACAACCTGGTGCCTTCTTTTATTCCCCTATACATTCTGAATGATCTCAACAAGACTAGCCTCCCTGTTACTCCTCAAAAAATTTCATTTCCAAAATCTATGGCTTTGTACTGACTAGAAAGTTCTCTCTTTGCATCTTATCAGACCCTTTGTAGACAATCCAGAGACCCAGAATCTAAGAGCCTGGGAATTGGGATGCCTACCAGATTACTGATCCTGACCCCAACTTGGCCTCTTCAGTCATCATCCAAGAGTGAAAACCCTGTAAGGAAGAGGCCCAACATCCCTACACCAACTGCTAACCAGCTTCCACTAACAGAAGGTGGTCAGTCTAGTTCCAAACAACTAGCTAGGCATCCTGAGAATATAAAGGGAGGTGACAAGTACCAGGCAAACCACCACTACCTCCATTCAGATCCATGTTTGAACAACAGAGGACCCAAAATCCAAGCCCCCCAGGAATTACAGTGCCCCTACTAGACCTTATATGTCTTCTCTTCTAGCATAGTCTCCAGAATGATCATCAAAGAGAACAATCTTTGGGGAGAAAGGACCACCAATCCTTTTGCTACCAACACCAAACCCAGCCAAATGTTACCAATAAGCAATTAAGACAACTTCAGTAAAAACACTACCTTTCAAACAATCAACTCTGTTACCAAGGTAGATCCCCACAGACATCACTAGGGAAGCATCTTTTGTAGATGATGGGACTTAGAAATAGCCTCTTGAAGACCTGAGTTCAAGTATGGCTTCAGAAACTTAATAATAGCCTAGCTGTGTGACCTTAGGCAAGTCACTTAACCCTATTGCCTTAAATAAAATTTTAAAAAAATGAAATAGCCTCTTTGAATATATAGCTCCCACTTCTTCATCAGTTATAGATATAGAAGACTAGGAAAAGAAAGTTCTCTCTATCAAAGTTCTTGTCACCCTCAAATAGTCAGAGAATCATAGGTTCATAGATCATGGGATATAGAGCCAAATCTGTTTACAACTTCATAGAGAGTCAGAAGGGACCTTAGCTGTCATCAAATTTAATCTGTTTATGTTATAGATAGGGAAGCCAAAGTTGAGTCAGATCCATTACAAGAGTAGCTTTTTGGGTCCTAGACTCCTCTGCTGAATCTTATGAACCCCTTCTCAGAATAATTTTTCCCATTTTTTTTATCATTTTTGTTTAAAATTTTGAATTCCAAATTCTTCCTTCCTCTCCTTCCCTTCCTTGAGATAGTAAGCAATCAGATACATGCTATAAATGTGCAATTATGCAAAGCAGAATAATTTTTTAAATGTATGAATTGACTTATCAAGTGTCAGTGTCACAAACCTATTATGTAGTTAAGTCAGGAATTGAATTCAAATATTCTTGACTCTAAACTCAAGACTCTAATTCAATGGGATATAAAAGGAGAGGCAGATTAAATAATAAGAAATGAAGAAGAATGATATAGAAAAAACATATAAGATCATGAAAAATTGCCTACACCAAGCAGAATTTGAATTCAAGTCTCCTGACCCCTCTTTTAGGACACTTTCCATTCTGCTACCTTGCCTAACCATGTTAATGATGTCTTATGTTCCTTGCCCAGTAACAAATCAGACTGTGTCTATTTTTATTCAATCTTTATCATTCCCAGTGGTGAAAGAGCTGACAATTTTGAGGAAGTGGTGGAGTGGATTTTTTTTTCAATCAAAGTACAAAACTTTTTGTAACTAAAGTCAAGTTTATAAAGCAAGTGCGTGTGTGTGAGTATGTGTATCTGTGTGGATATGTGTGTGTGTGTGTGAAAGTGTGTGGGAATGAGTATGTATATATGTCCGAATATGTGAGTGAGTGTGTTGCAGAATCAGAAAAACGGTGAGACCTAGTAGGGAGAAAGATTAGAAAACCAAGTCCCCAACTTTTTCCCCCTCAGGTCATGAAGCTCTGACCCTCCTCCAGTTCAGAATTCTCCAATGGAGGGAGCATTCATTTTCTCAGCTTGATTGTGACATAGCATCCCATTAACCCCATGAGGGGCTCAGGGTTATACTCTCTTATTGCAATTTATTACTATTACCCAGAATCCTTCTTTCATAACAGTGCCCAGAACATTCCCACAAACCGTTACAGAATATTTTAAGCTACAGATTTCAATAACTGTAATGCTCTTTTTTTTTCTTCTAAATTTCAACTTTACTCTTTTGCAAAATAACTGCTTAAAAAAACCCAGAGTTATAAGCCTGATCCCTCTTCTTTCAAAACAACTCTCCTTAGAAGGAGTTTCTTTAGGAAAATGTCTACTTCTTGGAATCCCTGATTCCATCTACAACTTGGCTCCAGGGCTACATTATTCATGAAAATTTTCCCAATCCCTCTAGCTCCTGGTGCCCCCCCCTCACAAAAGTGTATCCATTTGGGATATTGATCAATGCAAATAACTAATCTTTTAAAGTTAATGATATGATCACATGATGTCTCCTCTGATAAGATTGTAAACTGCTTGAGGGCAGGGAATATTTCACTTGCCTTTGTGTCTCCTGCACTTAAGTTTACCTGAACATATGATTGTTTAATAAATACTTGCTGATGGATTTGGTTGATGAGATGAGCTAAATTGACAATTGTAACTGATTACCCAATTGATTCAATGATGGGAGGAAGATGGTATGTCAGATTTGGAATCTGAAAACCTGGGACTAAACCCTAGTAATAACTTTTTAGTACCTGTATGATCACTGTCATTGGATCACTCCCAATGCCTGGAATGCTTTGGTTTCATATCTCTACCTCCAAGTTTCCCTGGCTTCTTTTCAACTCAAGACTCATTTTTCACAAGAAATCTTTCCTGGTCCTCTAGAACCTTAGTGCCTTCCCTCTGAGACTAACCCTGATGTAACCAGGATAGTTCATAACTGTTTGCATATTCTCTCCCCCATTCAACTATCTTGAGAGCTGAGATTGGGATTTTTTTGCCTTTCTTCAAAATGCTTAATAAATTCTAATTCAAATGAACTCATTAACACCAACATTGTGTGATAAACAACTCTGATTGACTTGCTCATTTTAGTGGTACAATAACCAAGGACAAATCTGGAGGACTTGTGATGGAAAATAACATTTCCATCCAGAAAACCATAGGGTCTGAACTTAGACCAAAGCTTACTGTTTTCAATTTTTTAAATTTGTTTTATGTTTTATGTTTTACTTCCTGCTCATGGCTATTTTTTCCCTTTTCTTTCTGATTCTTCTTTCATAACCTGATTAATATGGAAATATATTTAGCATAGTCATGCATTTATAATATATAATAGATTGCTCTCTGACAGGGGAAAGGGGAGATAGAAGGGAAGGAAGGAGAAAAATAGTAAATTCAAAACCTTACCAAAAATTATTGGTGAAAACTATCTTTGCACATAGCTGGGAAAAATAAATTTAAAAATTATTTTAAAAAATAAAAATACATGCTAGGTCATCAATATAACTGATTGAACCAGCTGATAGATTGATTCTCCCATCGCAGGGTCTTAGTTTATCCATTTGTCAAGTGAAAGGATTGCCTCCATGATTCCATTCCACTCTTGATCTCATAAAAAGGCAGGTATCCAGGAAAAGTGAAAGAAGGCATGGTTTTTGCTGTCTTTTACCTGAATTGAATATTTTCCAGCTGTTTGACAGTAAATCAGTATATACTTCTCTGAACCTCAGGAAAGAAATTGCTTTGTCACCCTTAAAGTACTCTGAAAAAGAGAATTGTTTTGATCACCAGAAACACCAAAGCCACAGTCTTATCAGTTTTGTAGAAATTCTCATGTACTCCCAATCTGATAACTTTCCAAAGGCAGGTCTACCCTTTTTAATATTAACAATTATCCTGTAGTAGTTTACATGAATTATCTCACAAAGCTCCCAACAAGCCTAGGTTTGATCAGTACAAATAAATAATCCTTTAAAGTTGTTACATGTATTTATACTTCTACCATTCAAAGTTCTAATTATCTAAAATAAGGTTATTAGTTCCAGTCCAATGGAAATGCATAGCATGATCTGAATAATGTGACCACTTAACAGGATTCATGATATATAGTATATTATTATTTATATAGATTTTATATATATTATCTATTTATATATCTAATATATCTATTATTCTTTCTATTTTAGAATTTTTTTAAAAAGTGAGGTTCAGAGAAGGGCATATAAGTATCAGAGACAGAATCTGAACTCAATTCTTCCTGACTCAAGGCCTAGCACTCTATCTATCACTTCAAGTTGCTCCCCATTTCCTCAAGTTTCTGTTCCTAGGATCATAATATAATAATCATCTGGGCTATTGACAAAAATGCTATGCCTATAGACCAACTAATAGTAGAGAAAGGTTTTTCATAGCTACCTAATCTAACCTCCTGAATTACCTCCTCATCCATTCATTCACCAAACATTTATGAAACACCTACTATATTTGGGTGTCCCAAAAGTCTTGGGGGTAATTTTAAGCTTTAATAGTTTTAAATTACACTAAAATTTTGGAGATGCCCTATACATAGAACATGATGATCCCTGGTTAGGTGTTTCATACCTGACCAGTTTCTAAGCCCCTTCAGCTGTATTCTTTCGTTTGACTCTCAGAACAAGCCCATGTGGATAGATAGGGTTAGCCTCCTTTTATGGAGAAAGAAGTGAAGATTCAGAAGGCTGTAAAGATTTAGCCAAAGTCACCTAAATCGTAAGTTACAGATCCTGGACTAAAAACCAGGTCCTCCAACACCTATTCTCCAGCAGGTCACGTGAATCAAAAACAATTTAAACTTTTCAGCCTGATCAACTCAGATCTTTCAATTGCTTTCTGCTTTCTTTAAAACAAAAACAACAATTCAGCAAATTTCTTTATCTCTATTAAAGGTAAAAAAGGCTTAGTTAGGTTTCAGATTTTTCTGAGATTTGAGTTGGTCACTTACTATGAGTTTCTCAGAAAACAGCAATCTCATCATGATCCCCAGACAAGGGAATCTAGAAGTGGGATTTGTGGCTTCATGCAACAAGCCCCAACTGGTGTTGGAGTGCCTAGGTTGGAGCCCCATTGACTAGCAGTGTGAATCTGGGCGAGTCACTTTGCTACTTAGAAAATGGAGTTAATAAAACTTGCACCCTAACCTCATGGGACTATAGTGAGGAAAAGACTTTGTCAACTTCACAGACCTATAGAAAGGTAATGTATTATGATGTGTGTTACCTAGACCCTGGGACCCTGGTCTGTTACCTCGGCAAGACTATTCAACTATGGAAGTTCTATTCAGTGAGCATGAGACCAGATTCCAACCACAAAGGCAGATAAGAAAACAGAAATGCTGAAGTGATCTAACCAGTGAAAGCTTTTCTTGGGGTTGCAGAAACTTTCATATTTTAGGTGAATTCTTAAATCAAGCAGAACTAAATATGGACTGCCCCCACCTACCAGAAGCTCGTGGCCTCTCCTCACACTTCTCATGCTTAGTTCCTGTCCATATAGTATTTTTCCTTTGTCTGAGATACCAATATTTCCCCATATCTCCTCCTCATCTCTCTCTCTCTCTCTCTCTCTCTCTCTCTCTCTCTCTCTCTTCTCTGTCTGTCTCTGTCTATTTCTGTTTCTCTGCTGTCTGTCTCTATCTGTCTCTGTCTCCCTCTATCTCTGTCTCTGTTTCCCTCTATCTCTGTCTCTCTTTCTCTGTCTCTGCCTCTCTCTGTCTTTTTCTCTTTGTCTCTGTCTCTGTCTCTCTGTCTCTCTGTCTCTCTTTCTCTCTCTCTCTCTCTCTCTTTCTCTCTCCCCCCCCCCCACTGCCTCTCATTTCTCATTCATTACTCATAAAAGGGAAAGATACTTCAATGATATTTTTGGGTTTTTTTAACTTCCGTAAACCACCCTTGATCATCTCGAAAGAATGTTTTCATAGGTCAACATCCTGTTATAATTAAAATATCCTCCTCCAAATAAAACCCATCATCCAAATAGAACACTGCTGAATCTACAAGAGAAACTCGGAGGTAATCAAAATGTTTGAAGGTTTCTCCAAATTTTGCTCATAGATTTAGAATGAAAAGTGAGCAAAGGGAATCAAATCTTGATGTTGCCTCAATTTTGCTCTTCTTACTTTAGGTTCTTTTAATCAGTCCCAGCTACCAGCTATATTCAATACAAAATCTTTTGTTTTAAAAAACAATTTTTAAGCTCATCCAAGCCTGAAAATTATTGAAATAAAAACAATTTCATGTGTGATAGTATTATCAAAGAATCACAGAATATCAGAGTTGGAAGAGAAGTCTTACTTCCCTCCTCATTCCTTGCATCTTACTTTCAAGTAAATATAGTTAAACCATCTAGAACCTAAGAATTTTATATTCTAACAATTAAGAAAGAGCTTTCAACTTAGCTGGTTCAACTTCCTAATTATTTATCCATCTACTTCCTCATTCATTCATCCAACAAATATTTATTATGTACCCAGTATGTTAAGATGCTGGGACTGATTACCAGAACCTTAAGTGAGAAGGACAAAATTGAGGCAACACACCAATGAGCAATTTGATGCATCTATCAGCAAACATATTACAAAGGGTTAAACATGTATGCAGAATGTCCTGAAAGTCTAATTGCTAGTCTGAAGGAATTGGAGTTTCTGCCAAGATGCTGTCTATATCTTCTTAGAGCTGAAAGTGTAGTAAAGAGAGAAGAAATCTGTCCTGTGGAAAGAAAAGGGATTGAAGACCAGGCCACAGAAGAATCTGTCAAAGAAACTGGGAATTTTATTTATTTTGGGGAAAAGAAGTCTTGGGGGAACATGAGGACTTTCATCAAGTTAATGAAAAACCTTGGGGAAGAGATATTAGGCTTGTGTTGTTTGGTCCCAAGTTTTAGAACTAGAAACAAATTTAGTAAGTTGTAAATAGGCAGATTTTAGCTTGATATTAGAAAAAACTCTTTCACTATTAGAGCTATTCCAGATAGGTTTACCCAAAGTGGGAGGGGTTGCCCCTCCTCCCAAGCCTCCAAATATAATCACTTGTTAGAAATGTTGTTAAAGTAGGTTCCTATTTAGATTTAGGTTGAACTGAGTCCCTTCCAACTCTGTGACTCTATAAAATGACTAATAGACAATATTACTCAATATATGTTTTGTTACTGAATGTCCAAGGGGGGAAGTTCATAATTGACAGTTGGGAGAGATAGATCTAAGAAAGCCTTAAGAAGACAAGATTGGAGCTGGACTGGGCTTCAAGATGGGGAAGAATTCAATAGGCAAAGACACAGAATGAAATTAAGGGCAGGCACAGAGAAATACAGGAAGGTTCAAGACCAGTAACCAAGAAGCAATGTCATCAGATTTGGAGGTAAAGATGGAGGTTAGGTCTCAGTTTGACAAGGAGAATACAAACCCAAATTGAACAAGTGTTTTTAAGAGCTATAGTTTAGGATGTAGGAGATGATAGGGTTTCCTGTCATCTTGCAGTTTACTAGGATGAATGAGACTATTAATGTAATTATTGTAATGAAGGAACCAGTCAATGAGGGCCCAGGAGAGTCTTTCACATATAGCAATTATATGTTCTGGGGGTCCTTATCCAAACTTTCATTTGTATTGGTGATTTGGAAGTGAGTTGAGGTGCAGCAAAGGAATAGATAGATAGATAGATAGATAGATAGATAGATAGATAGAGAGACAGATGATAGATAGATAGAACCTACTATGTGCAATGAGAATGGATAGAGTGCCAGACTTAACTGAGTTCAAATTCAGTCTCAAGCTATTAATAGTTGTATGATCCTGGGCAAGTTATTTAACTCTTTTGCCTCAGTTTCCTCATCTGTAAAATGAACTGGAGAAGTAAGTGGCAAACCACTCCAGCATCTCTGCCCCAAAAGCCCCAAATGGGGACACAAGGAATTGGATTTGATCTAACAACAACATCAATAGGCAGGGCACTCTGCTTAGATTTATTGGATCCTTACAACATGCCTGTAAGATGGGTGCTGTTATTATCTCTACTTTACAGTTGAGGAAATTGAGACAAATAGAGGTTAAGTTATTTACCCAGTGTCATACAGTTAATAAGTGTTTGAGTCTAGATTTGAACTCAGATTTTCCAGACTCCAGGCCTGGTGATCTGTCCCAGAAACCTAGAGAGTAATTAATCACATCATCCTCCCTCCCAGGGTCTTGGAGGAACCTGATGGGTTGTTGGGTTCTTTAACATTATCATCTCTAATACCCATTCTAGTGTGTTCTCCATAATATCAATCATCATGGTACTCCAGTATCATTTAACTAATTAATATCAATTTGCTTTACCAAAGGACTATTTATTGAGAAAATTTAGGAAAACAAGACATTAGAAAGTATTTCTTCTAAAACCAAGGGCACATTCCTTCCTTGGTCCCTGGGGAGAGTGGGCTCAAACTCAAAGCAGTTGCTACAAAGCATTTGTTCCAACAAGTTCAATTATGAACAAAGCAAAGTCAATGGACAAACTGTCTCCTTGTTGCAGGACGCGGCATCTCTCAGTTTCCAGGTTGAGCCATTGCTGTATTGGATCCTATGGGCTATTACTTGAACTTTTGCTAATGCATCAGTCTTGGCTGCTAGCAAACTCTGGGTTGATCTCCAGAAATTTGTTCTCAGAGAACTTGTTCTTCTAACTTTCTGAAATCACACAAAGCCCAGTTCTAAAGGAAAGAAAGCATAAACAGGAGGAGATCATCTTCCAGACACGGGCTTGCCTACAAGCTTATGAACTTACTTGGCTTCATCACATTCCAAATGAGAAAGTTGTGTGAGACCTTGTCACAAACCAGAGACCCACCACAATTCATCCTCTATATTATATGTGTCCAAGCATGAATTTACCAGATAATTATGAGAAGGGAAGATATTTCAGGCATAAATTTCATTTTGAACAAAAATCGTGGAGACAGGAGTTCATAAGCATTCAGGAAGCAAAGGATTGATGAGTTTTGTTGGAAAATAGGGGACATAGAAGGGAGCTTCTGAACCAGGTTAGGAGGGGGAATGAATGCCAAGGGAATCACTAAACATTGTCGAACAGATCCATAAATAGGAAAGATTATTCTGGTGGGGGATTGAAAAATGAATCCAAGTGGAAGAGTAAATGTAAGTAAAAAGGCAAAGGTCCAGAATAGTGGAAATAAACTGTATTAGGCAGTAGGAATAGAAAGAAAGTGATAGAAAAGTGTTATATCAGCAGGACCTGGTCACTGAGTTGATACAAGAGCAAAGAGAGAAGACACAAAGGGAAAACCAAAGGAACAAGTGTGGAAGAAGACGGTCACAGTATCTCCTAACAAAAATTGGGAAGTCAAAAGAAAAAATACATTTATGTGGCATGAAAATATAATACACTTTAAACATATTGTGTTTGAAATGTTGGTGGGGCACACAGATACATTTGTTCTACCAGAGATGTGGATCTGAAGCTCAGAAGAAACATCAAGAATGGAGAAACTAATAAAACAGTCAAGGAAGATAGAATAGAGAGAGAGGAAAAATGAAAAGAATCATGGAAAACATGTTCATTAAGGGTCTCTAAGAAAAAGATGAGGAACCAACAAAGAAGAAAGAAATTATTCAAGAAATAAGAGGTGGGGCAGCTAGGTGGCACAGTGGATAGAGCATCGGCCCTGGAGTCAGGAGTACCTAAGTTCAAATCTCGCCTCAAACACTTAATAATTACCTAGCTGTTTGGCCTTGGACAAGCCACTTAACCCCATTCACCTTGCAAAAAACTAAAAAAAAAAAAAAAAAAGAGGAAAAAATAAAATAAGAGGAAAAGCAAAAGAATATTATGTCCTTGAAACTAATGGAGGGGAGAGTGGTAGCAAAAAATTTTCAAGAGCATCAAAAGCTGCAAAAAGGAAATAAAACAGGATGGCACAGGGCTTAGAAATTAATGACATATGAGCATCAATTGGGAGAACAAAAGAAAAAAGACCCATATGGACAAAAATGGTGGCAAAGAATTGGAAAGTGAGTGAAATGGCTGAATAAGATGTGCTAAATGACTACGATGGAATACTTTTGCATTTTAAGAAAAAAACCTTGAAAGACTTATATGGACTGATGAAAAGTGAAGAACCAGGAGAACATTTTAAACAATAACAACAATGTTTTAATGCTGTCCATCAGTGAAACACTTAGCTACTCTGATCAAGACAATGATCCAAAAAAATTCCGAAGGACTCATGATGAAAATTGCTTTACCCCCTCCAGAGAAAGAACTGATGGGATTTGAAGGTAGATCAGGCATACATTTTTAAAAATTTATTTTTCTTTTTTTGGGGGGATTGGGAAGGGGTGGTGCTTGTGTTTTCTTTCACAACATGACTAAAATAGAAATAGTTTTCATATGGAGAATACATATAGATGACGTATAGGTCAACAAATTGCTTGCCTTCTCAAGTAGAGAGAATGGAAGGAAAAGGGAGATAATTGGAACTCAAAATTTTCAAAAATGAACACAAATTAATTTTTTACAGCAATTGGAAAAAATATAAAAATTTTCACTTAAAAAAAGGGGAACTGGATTTAATATGTGGAAGAGAAGACACAAAAGGAAGAAGAGGGTTGGGTGGGGTTACAATAGCTGTATTTAAGTCTTAATTTGGCATTGATTTTAATCTTTGTACCAACAAGTTATTGATCTGGCTTTATAGACATAGCTGATTTAATCATGTCTGCTGCATTGCCAACCATTTGTTCCTTGACAATTAAAATATCATTAATTTCATTTTTGTGAGTTATTTGGTGCTCATCATCTCCAACACCTCTCTAATGTCTTCTCAATGAAAGTATTCTTGATGCACAGGTATGAGGTTCTATCTATCCACCTTTGCTCTCTAATTTCTTATACATGTGCCATTTTTTCCAACATCCTTTTTTACTTCCTTCCCTTGTACCTACTTTTGAATTGAAGTTACAGAATGTAAGTATTCTTCTATGCCTAACTAATCATACTGGGTCATTTCTCTATATTCTCCACTGTTTGACACAGGGGACTCTTGGATTTCTTCATTTTCTCCTCCTCCTCATCTATTTGTATTGTCTATCCCAGATACATATACTAATAGGCAAGCATGATGAAATCTAGGCATTAGATATTTTTAATCTCCTTGGTCTTTCCTATGTGGA
This sequence comes from Macrotis lagotis, assembly GCF_037893015.1. Lineage (NCBI taxonomy): Eukaryota > Metazoa > Chordata > Mammalia > Peramelemorphia > Peramelidae > Macrotis > Macrotis lagotis. Next base: position 57,483,997 of record NC_133658.1, read on the forward strand.
TTGACAGACCAAATTCCTTTAAGTAATTACATATCTCTTCAAAAAAACTTTTCAGTGTTCTGGGCCTTAGTGCACATAATACAATATTATTCACAAATAAGAGCAGTCACATGGAATCTCTTTTTTTTATAATTTTATAAGTATCTTGTTTGTTTTTCTAATTACCTTCAATGGTAGTTTATACTAATCTTTTTTTTTGTAAGGTTTTGAATTTTACATTTTTTCTCAGTCCCTCCCTTCCCTCCCCCCTTTCCCTGACAGAAAGCAATCTGATATATAGGCTTTACATTTGCAACCATGCTAAACACAGATCAAAATTGAATGTGTTGTTAGAGAAGAATCAGATCCAAAAGGAAGAAAAAAAAATCAGAGTTAACAAATTTGCATAATATATACAACTTCTAAAAATGGAAGATAATAACCTTTGATCTTCATTTAACCTTGCAGTTGCTTCTCTGGATATTTTCCATCACATCTCTTAAAATTGTCTTTGATTATTATTTCAGCAGTACAGCTAAAATGAACAAGTTCAACATGGTTGATCATCACCCCATGTTGTTGTTAGTGTGTATAATGTTGTTATGGTTCTGTTCATTTTGTTTAGCATCAATTCATACAAGTCTTTCCAGGCTTTTTCTGAAATCCTTTCTTTCATGATTTCTTATAGAACAATAGTGTAGGAATCTCTCCTTGGCCTGGACTCTATGCTGAATTTCTACCATCTCAGTAGAAAATACCTTTGTTTGAGAAAATCTTTATTTTATATTTGTCCAAATGTTTATTATTAAAGGGTTTCATGAATGAAAAACATTTATTAAATACTTAAGAGTTATTTTTGTAATTATACAGTCCAAGGAATTTTCAATAATTTTGGTATATGGATGGAATGAACCTTGTTGGAAAATAGCCTATCTGAAGGCAGCACTTTGTTATCTCAAATTAAATGATGTTTCATAATCAACAAACATTAAGCATAATGAGTTTATGTTCTCTACATCTTTCAGTTAATTGTGAAATTGAAAAAACATGATCTATTATTGAATGGCACATGCAAAATCTTGCTTATACCATGGTCAAAGTGTCCTTTGATCTATGTACTGAATGTATATATAAATAGTTGGCTTAATGGATAGAGTAAGGAATTTGAAATCCAGAAGAACCGAGTTTGAATCCTATTCCAGATACTAGCTACATGGTTCTGAACAATTCACTGAACCTTTCTATGTCTTAGCTTCTTCAGTTAAAAATGTAGACAAAATTAGTGCTGTCCCACATGATTGTTATGAAGATCAAATGAATTAATACTTAAATTGCTAATTAAATGCTAGATATTATTATTATTATTATTATAAATAGGGCATTAAACAAATACAGAAGTAGCTATTGACACTCTCTTGATTTCTTTGTGATTTTTATTTTAGTGTGAATAAAAATTAAGATTTTCCTCCATAATTTTAGAATCTTTCCCTCTTTTGGATGCCTTATATATCCAGTACTTCAACAGCTTCCTAAATACATTGGCTCTCTATATATTTACTTGATCGAATCTGGCTTCTTTTTCATCTTGGATCCATTTCTACCTAAATAATAAGCACAACTAGGACTGAGGTGTTAGGATCCCAGTGGAGTGGTTTTGCAGCCTTTGATGTGGAAAAAAGATTATATATAATTTTTTAACATCTTTTCCATTTTTATTATGTTTGTAGTTCTTCCATTTTTGATACTTTTATGATTCTCCCTATGGTTTAATCATAAATTGTTCTCCTATCCATAGATGTGACAATTTCTTCCTTACACCTCTAGTTTGTTTATTGCATGACCCCTTTATGTCTAAGTCATGTATCCATTTGGAGATTATCTTGATATGGAGTATAAGATGTTGGTCTTTACATGGATTCTAATAGACCACTTTCTAGTTTCCCAACAATATTTGTCAAATAATGAGTTTTTGTCCCAGTAACTGGGATCTATGAGTTTTTCAAACACTAAGCTATTGTACTCATTTGTTTCAATAAGTTATGTGACTAATGAATTTCATTAATAATCTTCTTCATAATTAACTAATACCAAATTGTTTTGATCATTATAGTTTTGTAGTATACTTTACTTCTAAGTCTCTTCCTTTCCACATTTTTCCATTAGTCAATAATTTATAATACAAATATATTTTCATTATTCATTAATCTCCTTGATATTTTTTATCTTTCATTCCTTCACATGATCATTTTTTCTAGCTCTCTAAAGTATTCCTTTGGTAGTTAGATTAATATAACATTGAATAAGTAAAATAAATTAAATAATATTGTCATCTTTATCATATTGACTTCTGCCTGTGAACAATTACTATTCCTCAAATGATTTAGATCTATCATTAAGTTCATATGGTTCATGTGTTGATTTGGCAGGTAGACTTCCAAGTATTTTATAATTTTTGTGTTTATTTTAAAATGGAATGTTTCTATTTCTTTCCATTGGTAAGTTCAGAAATGCTGATGTTTTGTTGGGGTTTATTTTATATTCTGAAACTTTTCTGAAGTATTGTTTCAATGAGATTTTTAGTTGACTCTCTAGGGTTTTCTAAGTAACCACCCATATTATTTTGCAAAAAGTAGTAGTTGTTTCCTCTTTGCCTATGCTTATTCCTTTCACTTATTTTTCTTGTTCATTGTTAAAGCTAGTATTTCTAGCACTATGCTGGATAACAATGGTGACAATGGATATACTTATTTTATCTCTAAAATATTTCTAATTTATCCCTATAATAAACAAATCTGGCTTTTGGTTTTAGATGGTAATTCCATATCAAATTAAGGAAAAATCTATTTGTTCCTATACCATCTAATGTTTTAGGGTTTGGATTTTTGTTGTTGTTTGGTTTTTGCGAAGCAATAGGGTTAAGTTGCCCAAGGTCACAAAGCAAAGTAAATATTAAGTATCTGAGGTCAGATTTGAACTCAAGTCTGCCTGACTTCAGGGCTAGTGCTCTATCCACTGCACCACCTAACTGCTCTACTTCCAATGTTTTTACCAGAAATGGTTATAGTATCTTGAAAAAGGCATTTCCTCCATCTATTCACCATATCATGCGATTTTTGTTATTCTTGTCATTAACACAGTCAATTATGCTTATAATTTTCTTATATTGAACCAAGCCAGCATACTTAGATTGAACCAAGCCAGGATAAATTCAGCCTGGTTATACTGAATGATCTCTGCAATCTGTTACTATAATCTCCTTATTAATAATTTCTTTTAAATGATTGCATCAATATTCATTAGGAATATTGATCCATAGTTTTCTTTCTCTATTTTCACTCTCCCTTGTTTGAAATCATGACCATATTTGTATCCTAGGAAGAATTTGGTAGTATTCCTTTTCTTCTTTTTTGATCATACACCATAGGCAATAATGGAATTAATTGTTCTTTAAATATTTGAGGGAATTCACTTATAAATTCATCTGTTCTTAGTTTATTCCCTTTATTAAGACATTATTTTTAATTTGTTCACTTTCTTTTCCTACAATTAGATTAAGTCCTCTCTTTCTTGTTTTGTTAATCTGGGCATTTTTTAATTTTTTTTAGGTTTTTTTTTTGCAAGGCAAAAAGGGGTTAAGTGACTTGCCCAAGGTCAGACAGCTAGGTAATTATTAAGTGTCTGAGGCCGGAGTTGAACTCAGGTACTCCTGACTCCAGGGCCAGTGCTCTATTCACTGCACCACCTAGGCGCTTCTCATTTTGTATCTTTTTAAACTATCCAATTCATTTATATTGTCAAACTTTTTAACATATAATTGGGCCAAATGTTTCAAATAATATTATCACTTCTGCAGGGATTGTGAATTCATCTTTTTCACTTTTGTTACTGGCAATTTGGTTTTCTTTTTTTTTTTAATCAAATTAGTTAGTCTATTCCCCAACCCTAGGAGTAGGGAAAGAGGGAAACTCCAGGCTTTATTTGTTAATTCAGTGGGGTTTTCTAATTTTAATTTTGTTAATTTCTTCTTTAATTTTCAGAATTTCTAATTTAGTGTTTAATGTGGGGGGGGGGGAAACAGCATTAATTTGTTTGTTCCAGTTTTCTTTTTTACACACATACCCAATTGATTTTTTAAGTGATAATAGTTTTGAGAATTTTTAATTTTCCCTTAAAAACTGCTTTGCAAGCAACCAAATTTGCTATGCTATCTAATTGTAAATATCTTTAATAAAATTATTGATATTTCTATGATTTGTTGTTTTGCCTAACTATTCTAAAAATTGCCTTTTGGTCTCTAATTAATTATATTAATTTCTTCAACAGATTTGTATTGAATATAACTTTAATACATTTGTATCTACAAAATATGTGCTTAATATTTCTGCTTTTCTGAATTCATTTATGAGATTTTTTATACCTTAATATATGATAAATTTTTGTAAAGTGTGATAAATAGTTGATGTGTTTATTCCTTTTTATTCCCATTCAATTCCAGGTATTCATCATGTCTAACTTTTCTAAAATTCTATTCAAGGTGTTTATTTTTTCCTTAGATTTATATAGATATGAGAGGGGTAAATTAAGGTTCTCCTATGACTTTAATTCTATCTCTCTTTTTTTTTTTAGGTTTTTGCAAGGCAAATAGGGTTAAGTGGCTTGCCCAAGGCCACACAACTAGGTAATTATTAAGTGTCTGAGACCGGATTTGAATCCAGGTATTCCTGACTCCAGGGCTGGTGCTTTATCCACTGCACCACCTAACAGCCCCTATTTTCTATTTATTTATGTAACTGACTTAAATTTTCCTTTAAATATTTACATTTGTGTTTCATATGGATATTAATTCATTGCCTATGATATTTTTCAGCAAAATGTAATTTGTCTATTTCTTTTAATGAGGTGTATTTCTGCTGTTGTTTTGGCTAAAATGGCAATTATTTTTTAGTTAAACTAAGCATGCATGTTTCTATTTGAACTATGTTTCTCATAAGCAACAGATTATTAGATTGTTTTCTAAATCATTTTCCTATACTCTTCCATTTTATGGGTAAGTTCATCCCATTCATATTCATAATTATTATTAATAATTGTGTGTGTTATATAGAATATTATAGAATCCCTTTCTTTGTTTCCTATCCCCTCTTTTTAAGGAAAAAGAGGGTCATGAATTTATAATTACTATTCTAGGTTTGGGGCAATATGCATTTACCCCTCTTCTCTTTCCTTCACCCAGAGCCCAATAAAAACTTTATATTCTTTTTTATATTTTTCTTATGTCTCCCTTCAAAAATCTACCTTCCTGAGAGTTTGTTTTAAGATTAAGCCTTTCAGGGGCAGCTAGGTGGCGCAGTAGATAGAGCACTGGCCCTGGAATCAGAAGTGCCTGAGTTCAAATCCAGCCTTAGACACTTAATAATTACCTAGCTGTGTGGCCTTGGGCAAGCCACTTAACCCCGTTGCCTTGCAAAAAAAAAAAAGATTAGATTATACCTTCCTTGGTGAAGCTAGGTGGTACAGTGGATAGAACACTGGCCCTGGAATGAGGAGGACCTACCTGAGTTCGAATCAATTCTCAAACACTTAATAATTACCTAGTTGTGTGACCTTGGACAAGTCACCTAATCCCATTGCAAAATAAAAAATCAAGATTAATCCCTCCTTTGTGCTATCTCTCCTCTTATTCCCTCCTTTGCTTTTTCCCTTTCCCTCCTGCTTCCTTATTAAGCAAAATGTTTTTCTGTATCTGTGTATTCATTTCCTGCCTCCCCCACATTCTGTCAATCTCCCTCCTCTTATTTTATAGAATCCTGTTTATGCGTCACAATTATATGGAAGATTTTCCTATCTAGCTTCTACCTTTCCATACTCTCCCCATTCAAATTGTATTCTTTTTTAAGATTATTAACATAACAATACTATTCTTAAGCCCTCTGTTTTTAGTGTACTCCTAATTATGATCATCTGATCATAATAGTTATATATAAATATAAATATATATATATATATATATATATCCTTCTTCCATATTAGAATGGAAACACTTTATCTTTAATCTTTTGTGATTTCTCAACCATGTTTATCTTTTTAATGTTGCTTGACAGCTGTGTTTGGATCTCAAACTTTCTTTCAGTTCTGGTCTTTTCATCAGCAAAGTTTGGAAATCCTCTTTTTCATTAGAGATTCATTTTTTCTTGTAGGATTATATTGTTTTATTGTGTCGATTATTCTCTGTTATACTACTATCTCTTTTGCTTTCTGGAATATTGTATTTCAATATATTTTTGAGCCTTCTAAGGCTCATGCCATTCTCAGCATGGTTCTTCAGTACTAAAATTCTTTCCTTTTGTTTTTTCTTTGACCTAAAAGCTCTGGATAAAATTACTGTAATATTCTTTAAGTTGCCATTTTTTAGTTTTTTTTTTCAGAAGCTGACCAGTGAATTCTGTTTCTACTTTTTTCCTATAATTCTAAGAGAACAGGACAATTTTCATTTACTATTTCATGAAATAGGTCTTGGCTTTAGCAATTTCATATTTCAAACTTTTATAGTCTACAAAGTGATAATCATCAATACTAGTTAAGAAATAGGTTGGTAGATGATTAAAATGGATTAAGTACACAATATTCAGTTGTGAATGATCATAGTAATCTAGTATTTTATGAAGCAAAGATCCAAACCTTTGGGGTAAGAACTCACCATTTAAAATTGCTGGGAAACTAAAAGTAAGTTGACAGAAACAAGGTAAAGACCAATATGTCACACTATATGCCAGGATAAAGATCAAAATAAATACATTATGTAAACAGAAAGGCCTATAAGATAAGCAAATTAGGGGAGTATAAAAAAAGTACCAGTCAAATCTATAAATAAGGAAAGAGTTTATGACCATACAAAATTAAAAAGAAAACAGGAAACTGGGGGGGGGGGGGTAGTGAATTTTTAGAGCAAGTTTCTTTAATAAAGATGTCATTTCTCAAAAATGTAGGTAACCAAGCCAAACTTATAAAAATAAGAGTCATTTCCATTTGATAAATGATCGAAGGACATAAATGGGAAGTTTTCAGAAGAAGAAATCAAAACTATCAATAGTCACAGAAAAAATGCTCTAAAACATTATTGATTAGAGAAATGCAAATTAAATCTTTGAGATACTACCTCACACCTATCAGACTAACAGGACAGAAAAAGAAAATGACAAATTATGGAGGAGACATGGAAAAATTGGAACAGTAATTCACTGTTGGGAATTAAGCCAACCATTCTGGAGAAGAATTTGGAATTATACCCAATGAGTTTAAAAAATAAAACTGTGCATACCATTTGATTCCGCAATACCACTATTAAGTCTGTACCCCAAAGAAAGCAAAGAAAAAGAAAAATAACTGATTTGTACAAAAATTATTTATGATACTTCTTTTTGTGGTGGCAAAGAATTAGAAATCAAAGAGGTGCCTACCAACTGGGGAATGACTGAGCAAGTTGTGATATATATGATTAAGATAGAATACTATTGTGCTATGGCTGTGATTCTTGACCTTTGTTATTGAAGAAGATCAAAATGACATTATGTTTGAGATAAATTACAATATGTCTGACTGTGGCTGATCAGCCCAGTACAAGTTCTGGATGCTCTACCATAGGTCAGGCACAAATAGTCCATGTGAACACCTTGGATGGGTATTCTAAACATATGTATATCATGTTTCCTTTGAGCTGCTTCAATTCTGCCCTTCTCACAGAGCACAGCACCCTCACTGAGGAGGGCACATCATGCTGGAAGTCCTGTGATGGTGTCTCCCATGCTTCACAATCAATTCCAAAGTTCTTAAGAGAGACCTTTCATATATCCAGGTATCACTTCTTCTGACCCCCTTGTTAGCACTGGCTCTGTAGGGGTTCTCCATAGAATAGTCTTTTTGCCAAGCATACTTCTAACATTCTAAAAACATGACCAGTCCATCACAGTTGCACTCTCTGTTAGAATGCCAGGCAGTTTAGTTTGAGAAAAGACCTCAGTGTCTGGTATCTTCTCCTGCCAGGTAAGCTTCAGAATCTTCCTAAGACAATTTAAATAGAGGTGATTCAGTTTCCTGACATGGTGCTGGAAGACTGTCCAGGTTTTTCAGGCATATAGCAATGAGGTCAGCACAATGACTCCCACACTTTCTTTCAGAGTCTCCAAAATATTGAGGTAGCTCTGGCCATGCGTGTGACAGCCTCATTGTCAATGTCTACCTCCCTAGAAAGGCCACTGCCAAGGTAAGTGAACTTGTCCACAATACTCAAAACTTATCCATTTGCTGTAATCAATGGCTCCACATATGAATGATGTGGTGCTGGCTGATGGAGCAGCTGGGTTTTCTTGATATTAATGAAAAGGATAGTTTCAGAAAAACCCAGGAAGATTTATATGAACTCATGTAAAGTGAATGAAGCAGAATCAAGAGAAAATTAGACCCAATAACAACAATAGAGAAACAATTATCAGCTAGAAAAAGTCCAATAACTTTGATCTGACAATAATGATCCACGAAAATTCCAAAAGATGCTCTCCAGCTCCAGAGAATTAATTAACTCTGAATACAGAATGAAGCATACTGTTTTACTTTCTAGTCTTTGTTTGAATTTTTGTCTGTTTCTTTTTCAATATGCATAATTTGGAAAAATGTTTTGTGTGATTTTGTATGTATAATCAATATTAAATTCTTTGTTTTTTTCAAGGAGGAAAAGGGAAGGGAAGGAAAATATTTGGAACTCACAATTTTTAAAAATGAGTGTTAAGATTTTTACATGTAATCAGGAAATATTTAATGAAATAAAATATATTAAAGACAAATTTGGATTTTGGGGAGGTCATGACTTTAAGATCATTCTTAGATTTTTCTTTTTGCTCTTTCTCAGATCTTTTGTTTTTTGCTAGGATAAATCTTATTTTATTTCCCATTTTTTCAGTCTTTTGACATTGTTTTAATATTTCTGGTTATCTCTTAGTCTTTAATGTGATCCAGAGCAATGTATAATCATTTCCCTCCTACTGTGATCTCTGCAGGTTCTGGACCAGCATTTGGATATGAGCAACATGACTATTGACTTTCCCCTTTTTGGAAGTGTCAGTCAAATGTTGCTGAATTCATTTACTATCAGTCAGCTGGAAAACTCTCAAGGTTTAAAGTGACAGAACTACAGACTTCCTTTTGGCCTGGTATTCTTGCCTTGTTATTTTGATTCAGGTTTTAGATTGGATCGAGGATAGAACTGAATGTCCTCCTTCTGGTATCAGAACTACAGAATTACTCTTCACTTTTGAAATTGTTCCTAACACAATACAATCTTTCAGGACCCTCAACTACTCTTTAGCCTTGATTTCAACTGCTCAGTAGGTCCCCTCCTCCATCAATTATAGATTTGTGACCCAGAACCAGATAGTGAAAAACAAAACTATCATGTCTTTTTCTATGGGTCTCAGATCTCTTCTTTCCCTATTGCATAGTCTTGGTCTTTTTCCATCCCTTTGTGCTTGAATGTTCTACTCAGGGAACCCCTGACCAGACCCTGTCCCCAGTATCTAGACTCCTTACTTATCTGTCTCCCTATGTTGACCTTGGCTAAAAAAAATGACTCATTGTGATTTTTTCCTTAGATTTCCTAATCAGGTCTCAGTCTGATATGCTTTTTTGTTTTA